>NW_004949112.1:7231593-7249942 GCF_000317375.1 Microtus ochrogaster
AGAACACGCTGCCGGAAGTCTGGGCAGGCTCCGCAGTCTCCTGCATTACACAAAAAGGGCCTTAGAATCCTTCTAGGACTAACTCCAGTGGAATGACTCCATGTCTGATCACCATTCACGGCATAGCACTATCGCAAGGGCTAATCCAGCACTGACCCAGAAAGGATGTGCTGGGGGAAAGATTTCGTTCTGTAATAACTGGTAGTCTAAAGCTAAAGGCGAAAATGGGGCTCTAGGTTTGGTTTATTATAATTCTGTCAACAGCAGCTCACACAATCAATGCTCATTCATGTTTTAATATTGAAGGTTGTATTTGGAGCAGAGCGACTTTCATGAGAAGTTTGCTGGTGGTGACATTTGCGTGGATAGATCATCAGAGTCTGTGACGTGCCAGACTTTTGAATTAACGCTAAGGTCTTGCCTCTACCCTCACATTGAGAGACAGTATCTGCATTGCTGTGGAAACCTCATGCAAACCTTAAAAAGAGATTTCAGGTAAAAAGAAGTAATTTAGCTCTGGAAGTTATCAGTTGTTAATTACTAGTGGATGTTTTCCCTCTGCTTCCCTTATATTTCCTTTCTATCTTTCTTTTTGGTTTTGTCTGTTTGTTTTTGGTACTGAGAGTCAAGTACTAGATTGAGCGTTAAAGTCTATTTCAATTAGAGGATGGAGATGCAGTTAACAGTCTTCCTTTTTAAAGAACAGTTAGCCATCAAGGTTTAAATATATTGTAACTAATTCATTATGTGAGAATCTGTGTCAAGAGACACACCAGAAAAATAAAAGAAACCCTCAGAACATATGCATAAACTGTCCTCTCTGGAGAAAAACATAAACCTACTTCTAGTAGATAACTAGCTCTAACTCTGACTTACTCTTGTTCATGTGCAATCTCCATAAAGCTCATAAGATTAAGTGTCCTCATTTGCTTTCTCTTGCTGTGATAAAAACAGTGAGCAGAGCGACTAGGGAGGACAGGATTTATTTTGCTTACACTTAGAATTCATCATTGAGGGGGCTGGAGAGATGGCTCAGTGGTTAAGAGCCCTGATTGCTTTTCCAGAGACCCTGAGTTCAGTTCCCAGTAACCACACAGTGGCTCACAACCATGTGTAATAGCATGTGATGCTGTTTTCTGTTGTTCAAGTGCACATGCAGAGTGTTCACACATGAAATATACATAAGATAACAACAACAGTTCATCCCTCTGGGAAGGAAGTCAAGGCAGAAACCTGGAGTCAGGAGCTTCTGAAGTAAAGCCCACAGAAGAACACTTCTTATAGGCTTGCTCACTTTGCTTTCTTATAACCAGCCCAGGCAGAGATATACGTGTGTGCTCTTCCGTGTCTTTCTTTTCAAGGTTGGTGGAATATTTGCAGGCCATGAGGAATTTTTTCTTGATGGAAGGTGGAGATACCATGTATGATTTCTATACTTCAATTTTCGATAAAATAAGAGAAAAGGAAACCTGGCAGAATGTGTCTCTTCTGAATGTCCAGCTCCAAGAAGCGGTAGGACAGCGCTATCCGGAAGATAGTTTACGGTAACTATGGGGGCACCTCTCACTCTAAGAAGTATAAAGTGAACCATTTGCCAAGAAATCAGCTAAATTACCAGTGACCAAAATACCTTACAGAAGCAAGTCCAGGGTAGTTTATTTCAGCTCACAGATTGAAAGACTTGTGTGTTTCATGGCAGAGAGGATGTAGCTAAGCAGAGCGATTTTTGTCCTGGACAAAGGAATATAATAATACCATAATGGGGAGGATAGGAAACAGCACCAAGGATAACATACTCCTTAGGACATGTCAGTGAACTGCTTGTTCCTGCTGAGCCCACCTCCTAGCTTTCCAGACTCCCAAATTAGCTCTCACTTTCTAAAGATCAAGCCACACATATGGAAGACTTCACTATGTGTATTTTATCTTCACTTTAACCCTACAGATTACTTTGTAGATTAGAAACTCAAAGCTGAGCCAAGCAGAGATGGCACAAGCCCTTAATTCCAGGCAAAGGCAGGCAGAACTCTGAGTTCAAGGCCAGCCTGGTCTATAGAGCTAGTTCCAGGATAACCAGGGCTGCCCAAAAGAACTCTGTCTCCAAAAAAGAAAAGAAAAGAAAAGAAAAAAGGGAAGGAAGGAAGGAAGGAAAAGAAAAGAAAAACAAAAAAAAATCAAAGCTGGGAATTCCTGTGGAACCAGGTTCTTGAGGTCTGAGACGAGATCATTTGAGCCTGGGAATCTGAGGCCAGCCTTTATCTCCAAACAAAACAGAGAAGAGGCTAAGGGGGTGGTTCAGTGGGTAAAGGACTTGCTACAGAAGCCTGAGGAGCGCCCACATAAAATAGCCATATGGGCATGATGTTCCAGCTGTAATCCCAGCGCTTGGGAGGTGTCAGGTGGTGGGGAGAGAATCTATAAGGCAAGCTGGCTGTCAAGGTCAGGGTCAGTGAGAGCCTTGCCTCACTGGAGTAAAAAGTGATTAGCCTCTGACCTATATACATAGACACACACAAATACACAGACACATTGCACACATGATACATATATGCCCTTCTCACTCCCCAAAAATGGAAGAAGGGGAGGGGTGAGTTAAATTGGCAGCTGAGGGGGCTGGAAAGATCGCTCAGAGGTTAAGGACACTGGCTGCACTTATAAAGGTCCTGAGTTCAATTCCCTGCAACCACATGGTGACTCACAACCATCTCAACCATCTGTAATGAGATCTGGTGCCCTCTGCAGGGACATTTGCAGGCAGAACACTGTATACGTAATAAATAAATGTTTAAAAAAATGGCAGCTGATATGGACTGCTCAGTGAGAGGGTGAGTGGGTGGAGAGTTGCCTGCCGACTTGTTGGGGATGGTGGCCTCTACTTTCCTATTGCCAGCCTTCACCAACCCTCCCTCCTTGAAGACATCCATAGCCTCTCTGGCAGGCCTCCACCACAAGGGACTTGACCCTCAGTAGCCATTACTCACAGAGGCCTCACAGGAGATGGAGAAAGCTTTGCACTGTCTGACTTCACCTTCGCAGCCTCCTGTCTTACATGCTTAAACCATGTTCAGCCTTACACTGCATCTCATACTGCAGGAGTGTGCAAATGTGTGCTGCTATTCCTCACTCCTAGGCCTTCTTCCATGGTGTGCTCTCCCTCTCATGGCCTAGCAGTCAGTCTGTTTACTCACTAGCTCACCTTGTGTTTTCTGTGCCATGCAAGTAGCTCTGCTGACCTCAGATTCCATCATCTGCATAGTAAGCACTTAAGTGAATGTCAGTGGAGCAAACCACTGAAAACTACAGTGGTTTCCTCAAGTTCCTGTGCTGTGGAATACATTGGCTGTCATTCACACACTGCCTTTGCCTCTTCCCTGGCTTTCCTATTTTAAATCATCCATGACCTGCATCAGGGTTATCATCTGCTAGTATCTCAGTAACAGTAGCGAGATTGATCACTACAGGACCTGGAAATCACATGAGGAAAGAACACCTTCTTGACTGGCACGTGGATATTTCTGTTCTGTGTTGCTTTCTCTCTTGGGAAAGCAGTGTTCAAACCCATCCAGGTGCACAGACAGAGCAGTGCACAGCAGTGTTCACACCCGTCCAGGTGCGCAGGTAGAGCAGTGCACAGCAGTGTTCACACCCATCCAGGTGTGCAAGTAGAGCAGTGCAAAACCCATCCAGGTGTGCAAGTAGAGCGGTGCACAGCAGTGTTCACACCCATCCAGGTGTGCAGGTAGAGCAGTGCACAGAAGTGTTCACACCCATCCAGGTGCACAGATAGAGCAGTGCTAGTACCTGAGCAAATGCAGACTCCGTGGTGCATGACTCATGGAGACTTACCAAGGAGCCAGTGTTCTAGCCCTTCTGCCAGCACCTGAACTTAAGGCTCAGTCTTTTTAGCCTGACTTTGACGAAAATTAAGCTCCCAGCTCTATCCCCAAGCTGTTTTTAATTCTAATTAAGTGACTAACATTGTCAAGTATCCTTTTTATAACAAAACCCATTATTTTAAAACTAATTGGATGTTGGTGCACACATACCTATAATCTTGCATGACATAGGTTGGGAGTCATGGGGATCTCAAGGCAGCCTACAATTCAGTCAGAGACTGTCTTGGAAACTAGACAGGGTAACACAAACATTTGGGAGGCTGAGGCAGGGAGGTCTTTGCATTCCAGGTTGGATACATACCAGGACCTTGTCTCCGAAAACAAAATTGCTGGGTGAAGCAGCTCATATTTGTAATTCTAATGTTCCGGAGGCTGAGGCAGGAGGATGGCCATACACTTGAGGCAAACTTGAGCTTTACAAGGAGACACTGTCTCAAGAAGTGGGCGCAGAGATAAGGGGGACCAAAAACAACTGCCATTCATTTCTAGTTCAAACTCTAGTTCTGAGGTGCTGGAAAATGTAAGTTTGTCTGCATATTTATATTGAATGGAAGTTCTAGGGGGATTGGTTATTGTGTGGAACTATTATTGTCAGGACCTCAGTCACAGTACCCATGTGTTGTACCCCTGAGGGATGCTCCTTGCCCATGAATCCACGAAAAGTGTTAGAACATCTTATATGAACTTTATATGAATTTTATTATCACAAACTAAATCTGAAACTTCTTCATTTAGTTTATCTATATCGTTTGAAAATGTTGATACAGCTAAGAAGAAACTACCCGTTCATATCTTAGATGGTCTTACCCTGAGCTACAAGGTAAGTGCTAATTATTTTTATAAAAATTGGTTTTTTATTGAGACTAAGTTGTGCATGTAAAATTTTATTTTTGTTTTTGTAGGTCCCATGGCCTGTGGACATTGTTATAAGTGTGGAATGTCAAAAAATTTATAATCAGGTCTTCCTTCTCCTATTGCAAATAAAATGGGCAAAATACAGCCTGGATGTTCTACTGTTTGGTGGTAAGATTTGATTTCAATGAACTAACTAACTCTAATTTGATTTTGGTCCTGGAAAATTTTGTATAGGTTTTCATCTTTTCTATATGTGAACAAATACCAGCCTGGCACAGGAGTATGGCAGCAGGTTTACCAAGCCTACTACAGGAATGAAGTGTGGGGATGGAGGGCAGCTCACCAGTGGAGTGCTTACTGCTCTTCCAGAGGACCTGTCTCAGACAGCCTGCAGCTACTTCCGACACCAGTACATACACACAAACACATAGAACATTTATTCACTGCTGTGAAGAGCATAGGGCCCCTTTGTTCCATCCAGCCTGGCTAACTTACACCCAAAATAATCACATAGAAATTGTATTAATTAAATTACTGCTTGGCCCATAAGCTCCAGCTTCTTATTGTCTAACTCTCACATCTTGATTCAACCCATTTTTGATAATCTGTATGTCACCACGAGGTCATGACTTACTGAGAAAGATTCAGCATGTCTGACCTGGCAGCTTCATGGTGGCTTGGTTCAATCTGCTGCTTTCTTCCTCCCTGAATACAGTACTGTCTTCTCCGCCTATCTAAGTTCTGCCCTATCAGGCCAAGCAGTTCTTTATTGGTTAACCAATGAAAGCAACAAATACTGAAGGACCTCCTACACCAATTCACTCATACAATATCTGCTCCTGCATACACAAAAATAATAAAGTGTCAGGAACTCATAGGATTTATCTTAAATGTAATAACTTATTAGGAATTGAAATCAAAAAGTTGAGTAAGGGTCTGACAGGGAATTTGCATCTCAACAGTGATAGCAAGGATTTAATTATCATTTATCTGCCCTCCCTTTGTCTACTCAGTGCTTGGATTAGCGGATGTGTGCCATCATAGCTGGTTTATTCGGTGCTGGGAAGTGAACCCAGAGCCTCAGTATGCTAGGCAAGCACTCGACCAACCGAGCCACAGCTACAGCATCTTGAAATTTGGTATTTTATCTTCCCAAGGCACAAATGTGCCCTTTAGGTTCCCGCCCTGCTGATACTGCATTGCTCATCTCTTCATGTAAGGGGTCGTATGGCGGCTTTCCCTTAATTCTTTTTCTGCCCATTTTCTCCTTTCAACATTTTGTAGACCTGGCTAATACTGCTGAAAGATCTCAAGCAAAAGAAGGCTCTCCATGTGAACAAGATACACTCTCCCAGTTTGGAGCACCGAAAGAGTCACTGAGGCAACAGATCCATCGCATGTTTCTTTTACGTGTGAAGCTCATGCACTTTGTGAATAGCCTGCACAACTACATCATGACCAGGGTTGGTTTCTGTCCGTCTCCTCGGTTCTTTTGTCCCATGTAGGCAGTAGTTCAAAGAAAACACTGATCATGTCTTTCTAACTACAGAAGAACCATAGAACACTTAGAGATTGAAAAAAATGAAAGCTAGATGTAATTTCATCATAAAATAGCATGGCAGTGGATGGTAATATATTTTTCAATAAATGTTTTGTTGTTTGAGAATTTCATACAATGTATTTGGTCATATGTATCTCAGTCCCTCCCTTGAACTACTCCCAGATCTACTTCCTTACCCACAGCTTTGTGTCCTGTTTAGTTTTACTTAACACGTGAACTCCACTTGGTGCTGTCCATGCATTCCTGGTTGGCGGCACCATCCATGGACAGCATGTTTGGCCTATTACAAGCCAAACTCCTAAAAATCTTGACTCTCCCTCCCCCAAAATCCATGAGCTGTGCACAGCTGCTCAGATATGGGAACTCATGACTCCCGTCCCACTCTGCTAGAATGCTGATGGGCTTGATCGTCTGTCAGCCCCACAGCTGCCGCGAGCTCCTACAGTCAGCAGTCCTATCCTCTCTGTCAGACTCTGTTTGCTCTGCCCTCTCATCACCTGGCTTTTAACTGTCTCCTAATTTCCTCCTGCACTGAGAAGAGGCTGACAGGAAGGGCAGGTAGCTCAGTTGGTAGAATACTTGCTAAAAAAGCATTGATGATTGAGCTTGAACCCCCAGTACCTACATAAAAAGTGCTGTGGCTTGGCAGTGATGGCGCACACCTTTAACCCCACCACTTGGGATGCAGGGGCAAGCAGATCTCTGTGTTTCAGGCCAGCCTGGTCTACAGAGTGAGTACCAGGACTATACAGAGAAACCCTGTCTCAAAAAAGCAAAAACAAAAAAACTTCCAGGTGTGGTTAAGGAAGGAGGCAGAGACAAGAGAATCCTGGGGCTTGCTAGCCATGCAGTCAGGACACATGGACAAACGGGTAAGTGCTAACTATGCTCTTGTCTTTCTCTTTCAAGATTCTCCACAGTACAGGGCTGGAGTTTCAGCATCAAGTTGAGGAAGCCAAGGATTTAGATCAGTTGATTAAAATTCACTACAGGTATTTGTCAACCATCCATGATCGGTGTCTGCTGAGAGAAAAGGTGTGTGATGGAGGAAGGTCATTGTTAATAAACAAACTGCCTTGGCCCATTTTGATAGGCCATCCCTTAGGTGGGTGGAGTAGGCAGAACAGAATGCTGGGAGGAAGAGGAAGTGAGCTCAGACTGGATAGCTCTCCTCTCTGGGGCAGATGCCTCAGAAAGAGGCCATGCTCCCCTCTCCCAGGCAGACACAATGAAGCAAGCCGCCAGGTCAGACTTGCTGAATCTTTCCCAGTAAGACTGATGCTACACAGATTATTAGAGATGGGTTGATCGATATGAGAATTAGCCAGTAAGGCCTAGAGTTAATGGGCCAAACAGTGTTTAAAAGAATACAGTTTGTGTGTTGTTATTTTGGGGTATAAGCTAGCAGGCGGCCAGGGTGCTGGGGATGCAGCCCCGTGCTCCTATTACAACAGGTGTGTACCAGTGGGGCGAAAGGGCCATATCTTCCTGCTGTGGGATTTTGAATTCTAAAACTGCTGTCCTGTGCAGTCATCTCTTGGGAAAGGACAGGGTTACAGATGTGTGCCCACTACCAGCAGTAACATTAAAGAAAACATAGTTGTACAGAACTGAAAACCTGAGTCTGCAGTTAGGCAGTGGGTGTGCACTAATGCATTATGAATATGTAGAACTTATAGTTTTACAACCACTGGGAATTGTGTCTCACGGCCTCTGATGAATATAAATGGCTTTCAGGAGTGAAAGCTCACGTGCCGTCTTGGAATGCAGGTTGACATCCCATGTACCTTTCTATACATAAAAGACAGTCATTGTGATGTGCTTTTTCTGTGATGTAAGTTAGGAGAAAATATCAGTGTCATTGTCCAAACGTAGTCACCAAGCCCATATTGTGTCTCAAACATTGATCTTCAGGTCAGCTTCGTGAAGGAAGCCATCATGAAAGTGCTGAACTTGGCGCTCATGTTCGCAGAAGGCTGGCAGGCAGGCCTAGGAGCTTGGCGGTAAGTGTGTGCTATGTGACGTCCCATATTGTGACCATTTCAGCAGTCAGGCCTAGGAGCTTGGCAGTAATTATGTGCTGTGTGATGACCTATATTGTGACCATGTCAGCACCGTTCTGACAGGCTTCGTTTGAAGAGTCCACACCCAGTCCTGGTAACGGTTCACATACTATTGTGACTAAGAATTCAAGTTTGTAATTTGAAGAATGGAAGTATAGTTCATTGGCTTGCCTACCATACATAAGGCCTGAAATTGAATCCTATGTGCAACCAATAATAGAATTTATTTAGTTAAACTAGATAGCATAAGGTTAGTTTTCTTATAAGAAGCAAAACAGTTTTTTTTTAAAAAAATGAGGTCTTTTAATTAAAATGAGGACACAGTCTCAGAGTATAAGACTTGATTTTATTATAAATGCCTCCAAATGTATGGAAAAGTGTAAAGTCTGTGTGACTCACCACAGTAGTTTCTGAGGGTGACCAGTTCTGGTTCGTGATCCAACCCTCACACTCCCTGAGACATTTTAAAGTGAGTTGTGGGTGTCGCACTGGGTGCTGTCCAGACCTCCATGTCTGTAGGCTCTAAAAGGCAGTATGTGTTCATAGAGTGTTTTCACCTGTGTAATATAGAAAGGCAAATGGCTTAAAGTCAGTATACAGGAAGAGGCCAGGAGTCTTTCTTCCATTCTGGCAGGAATGTTGTAGGCTGAAGTGGGCTGTGTCCCACCATCCGGCTAGGTTAGCTCCCAAAATAACCACACAGAAATTGTATTAATTAAATTACTGCTTGGCCCATAAACTCGAGCTCTTATTGGCTAACTCTCACATCTTCATTCAAGCCATTTCTGATCATCTGTATGTCACCATGAGGTCTTGGCTTACCGGGAAAGATTTAGCATGTCTGACCTGGCAACTGGCTGCATGGTGGCAATCTCTGACCCTGCTTTCTTCCTCTCAGAATTCAGTTCTGTCTACCATGCCTACCTATGTTCAGCCCTATCAGGCCAAACAGTTTCTTTATTAATTAACCAATGAAAGCAACACATAGATAGAAAGGACCTCCTACACCACAGGAACATCTCCAGTTTGTCCTGTTTTTATGCTAGGAGTTGAACTTGGGACCTTCGTGTGCTGTGTGAGTGGTTTACCACTGAGCTATACTACTAGCCCGGCTATCTTAATATGTTAATTTGAATATAAATTTCAGTGCTTAGCCTCTCTCATTTTTGGATTATATGCAATGGTATTTCACTTTGCTGAAATAAAAGTTTATGTCTGATGGACTGGAGGTTTTGTTTGTGTGCCTGGGCTTATCTGAAGTATATTTACACAAATATGTGAAGGTATCAGTTGCGAGCTGGTAAGATGACTCAATAGGTAAAGGGATTTGCCATACAAGCCTGACAGCCTGAATCCAACCCTCAAGCCCATATAAAGGGAGAGACAAAGCTTGTTGCCTAAAGTTGTGTCCTGATATCATCATGCATGTGATGGCATACACACACATTACTCACAGACATGTTCAGTAGTAGTACACCCAAGAAGAAAATCAGGGGCTGGGAATGTAGCTTGTTTGTGAAGCACTTGTCCAGGGTGGCCCATGCCCTGAGTGCCATTCTTAGCAATGCAAAAGAAAACAGAAGCCTTTCTTGCTTGGTGCTGTCCTCTCAGAGTATGCAAAACTCCTTTTCTCAGTAACACTGAGGCAGGTGAGAGAATGGCTACTCCATATGCTTCCTAAATTTCTGTAACAAATGACAGCCAAAAGTAGCAGTGGGGAGGACTTCAGCACCTCAGAGCTGGTGCGGGGACATAAGTCTTAGCCTACTTGGAAAGTGGAGGCTGAAGGATCATGAGTTGTAACATGGATGGGCCTGGCCTGCTTGTTGAGGTTTTTGTCCCACCTGTTCCCCACAACTGTTTAGCCCCAAAGAAAATCACATATAGGTCTCTATAAGTTATAAAGCTGATTGGCCCATTAGCTCTAGCCTCTCACTGGCTAACTCTCACATCTTGATTAACCCATTTTTCTGATCTATGTTAGCCATGTGGCTCAGTACCTTTTTGTAGTGGGCAGATGACATCCTGCTGCTTCAGTGGTCTAGGCAGGAGTGGGAGGAATCAACTTCCTCCTTCCCAGAATTTTCCTGTTCTCATTACATCATTTCTACTTCCTGTCTGGTTTTTCCACTTATATTTCCTGCTTGGCCAATCAGCATTTATTTAAAACATGATTGACAGAATACAGACAATTCTCCCCCACCAATGAGTGAACGTTAGCCTGGGTAACAAAGAGACTGCACACCAATGTTGACGGATGTTTGCATGTTTCAGTGTGGGACTGCAGACATGGCTCAGTAGTTGGGGGGGGTCACTGACTGTTTTTCCAAAGGACCCAGGTTCAATTCCCAGTACCAGGACACCTGATACCCTCACACTGATATACAGGGAGGCAAAACACCAATGCATATTGAAAAAAAATATTTTTTTTAATGTATCAAATTTGCTTCTAAGTAAATACTGTGGTAAGGCTGAGGAAAACTTGTTGGCTCTTGGTAAGTGACTGACAAAGATAGTTGATGAGTTGTTGTATGGGAGACACACACACACCTGCTCACCGCAGAAAGGGAATGCATGACAGACCAAAGTAATGGATGCACCCAAGTCCAACTTGGTGAACAGTGAGTAAGTACACGCTGGGGATATTAACAGGGTTAATAACAGATGAAGGTTACTTAGAAGAGCCCACCAGGACATGGGTAATGCTTTATCAGAGCTTCCCTGGAGCTCCTGCAGGGTCTGCAGGCAGCTTGACAGAACCTCCGCTCACCTCCTCTGGGCAGCCTCCTTCCCCAGCAGTTATTTACCTAATGTAATGTGGAAGGGGACAGCAGAAAACTTCCTAGTTTCCACTCTGCCAGACATGTGACCTAGCATCTCCCCTCCTGCTTTGGGAGAGTACTGATTCCAGGAAATGTGTCAGTTTAGAGGAAACCCCTGTACACTATGAGCATATTATGAATGAAGTGTTTTCCTGTGTATATTGCTTATTTCCCTATGTAAAAAGACAAAGTCATATCTACTGATGACATGAAAGTAAAAGCTAACCTGTCAGAGGAACATATTTCTATGAATGTGATCTGATGTGACCCTGGGTATTGGAAACTGTTTCCTGAGAAGGGCTGCAAGCTCATTCATTGAATATATATACTGTGTGCAAGTATAAGAACCTGAGTTTAGCCCCCAGAATCCCCATAAGAAGGGAGAATGTGCTTGTGTGCACTTGTAATCTTAGTGATGGAAGGGTAGAGACAGATCCCAGGGCATGCTGGCTGTCAGTTCAGGGATAGACCTCATCTCAAAAATCAAGGTGGCATGTATATACCACTAAAGTGGTTTAAAAATGAGTACATAAAGTTAGGAAAGGAAAGGGCTGGGAGAACGGGAAAGCTGGAGATCGGAGGTGGAGGCGGGGCTAATCAAAACATATCATGTAGGAAATACTCAGACAGTTCTTTAAAAAAAATAAGACTGGGTGTTGGTGGCTCATTTCCTTAATCCCAGCACTCAGGAGGCAGAGACAGGCAGGCAAATCTCTGAATTCGAAGCCAGCCTGGTCTACAGAGACAGTTCCAGGATGGCCAGGGCTACACAATGGAACTCTGTCCTGGAGGGAAAAACAAAAATAACCAAACCATACAGTGCTGAAGAATAACACCAGTGGTTAACCTTTGACTCCCACATCACGTGAACACTTATGCCCATGTTCACCCACACAGGCAAATACAAGCACATAGACAAAACATTCCTAAAATATGATAGTTGCTTAACACTAAGCATAATTATTGCCTATGAGTTTCACACTGAAAATAGTTAAAATGGAACGTCTTATGTGCTACGTACTTTACCATTTTCTAAAGGTCTCTTAATTATTTCACATTTTAAGAGTTTTATATCCTAAGTATATGCTTTACTTTATAAATAATATTTGCTTGTAAAAATACGTATTCAGAACTAAATAAAGGAAAAGGGAATATCTCTAGTCAAGGCTTCAGAATTAAGTGCTAACCAGAAAATGGTTGATTTTATATCCTAACTGAATCTTTCCTAGGGACTTATTTTTTGAGGCATTGTCTCATGTAGCCAAGGCTAGTTTCAGATTTGCTGCGTAACTGAGGGTGATCTTGAACTTTGGAAGGTTTATTTCTTTCACTTTATGTGTTTGGGAGTCTGGCCTATATGCACGTCTGAGCACTGTCTCCATGCTGTGCCTGTGAGGGCAGAAGAGAGTCCTGCAATTACATGCGGGTGCTGAGAAGAGCCTGGGTCGTCTGTAAGAGCAGCTAGTACTGCTCTTAACTGCTGAGCCCTCTCCAGCCTGCCTCTGCCTCTGGAGAGCTTGGGACTAGAGCGTACCACACCCAGTTTCATGTGGCTCAGGAGAGCACCCAGAGCATCAGACATGAGGCAAGTGACAGCCCCTAAGGACTTTTCATATTAAAGAAAGGCAGGATGGAGTTCTAGAAGCCTGGAGGCTAAGGCATTAAGATTTTAAGTTCCTGTTAGTCCTAGCCAACATAATGAGACCTTATCTGTGAAAACTAATGCAAACTAATGTAGACTATGATGTTGCATATTTCATAATCTTTAGGTTTAGGATTATAGAGATTACTTCATTGATAATATAGCCTGTCTATTACTAGTTTCACTGAATTTAATATAAATCAAAATTTCCTTTCTTCCTTAGGATGGAGTCTATAGAGAAAATGGAATCTGATTTTAAAAACTGCCACATGTTCCTCGTAACCATTTTAAATAAGGCTGTCTGTAGAGGATCCTTTCCCCATTGTGAGTACACCGTCCTGTGTGTAGTCATTTTAAATAAGGCTGTCTGTAGAGGATCCTTTCCCATTGTGAGTACACCGTCCTCTGTAGTCACTGTGTCATAATCTTATTGTAACTAAGTCTGTGTGTCAGTAGCTTACTAGTCCCATGGAGAGTTTGCATTTCTCCCATTTCAAAACTGGGAAGTACTGAGCCATGACTTGAATTGGTGTTGCAGAACTGTGATGGGGTGGGTAAGTACTAGATGGCTGGCACTAACCTGAAGGTCCTGCTGGTTTGTGTGCCTTTTATACCGTGGGTTCCTAACATGGAAATGTAGGACTTGGAGAGTCAATTTCTCACTGCTGACTGTCATGCAAAGTCACTGTAAGATACAGACCCTTAGCAATTTCAGAACTTAAAAGACTGTCTTCTTGCAAAGAAGTGTGGGTTTTACAGTTCAGAATCTAGGATGTGAGGGAGCTGAGCGATTTCTGAGAATGGTTGACGAGGCTTTAGGCTGTGGAGACAGACTAAGTGGTGTCTGCATCCACGCTCTCCCCTTTTTTTTTAGTAAAGACTGTATGTACTTTGAATCTCTTCTCCATTTGTGTGTACTCTGACTGCAATACACAGCCAGATGTGAGCTGTGATCTGCCTGCTTGAGCGGTAACATTTATGCATTTGTTCATGTTCGCCCATAGATTAGAATACGATACTGCATTAGGAGCTCTCTTGGGTTGTGCTGCTCAGTGAAATGAGTCAACATTTAAAACTCTGAAGTGCCATTTATAATAACAAGTGATGGTTTTAATTAAAACTATAATAGATCTTTAAACACTTTAATTTTTGAATTCACTGCCTTAATTAAACATTTAAACAAATTTAGAATTAATTTTTAACCTTTTTTCTTCTTCCCACAGTGGAATCTCTAGCACTGTCCCTCATGGCCGGCATGGAGCAAAGTTAAATATCTCTAACGTAACAAGTACCTTAGACTTCATCATTGTCCATGTACATTTTCACCATTTGCAGCTGAGAAATAAAAGTCTTTTTGTTTTTATTTATTATCCTATCTAGACAAATGAATTATAGGGATTTTCTCTAGAGATTGTTTGCAAGTATGTAGAATTATATATATAAGGTTTTGTATCTAATTGCACTATATATAGGTATTATATAAAAGTAGATTATTTTCTCATTTGTTTTATTTTTATTTTATATATAAAAGTATTCACCTGCTTATACATATGTGCACCATGTGCATATGGGTGCCCGGAAGCAATGAGAGGGCAGCAGATTGCCATGTAAGCTTTACAGTTACCCGTCCCTAAAGGTGTCCTAGATTTGACTGTCCTTGAAGTATTTAAGCTTTTATGTGCACAGAAAGGTCCCAAAGGAAAATAACTAATATCAGTGTACAATCCCAATTTTACTATGGCCATCTGTCATGTATCAATGTGTATAATATCTAATGATGTATATACTATGTCAAATAAAATTATGTCTACATTTAGTTTTCCACATTTTTCTTGTGTTGCTCAGTAGACACTCTATAGGGACAGATGAATAATGTAGACAGATAAATTCAGTAAGGATATAGAACTGAACTCTAGCCAGCTAAGTCAAACTGACAGTCCTCATCCACCCATAACTGAACCTAAGCTTATATAAGCTTATATAGCGATGGAGGAAGGTCATTGGCTAATAAAGAAACTGCCTTGGCCCATTTGATAGGCCAGCCTTTAGGTGGGTGGAGTAAACAGAACAGAATGCTAGGAAGAAGGGAAGTGAGCACAGACAGCATGCCTGCTCTTCTCCAGGGCAGACGCGATGAAGCTCTGACCCAGGATGGACGTAGGCTAGAATCTTCTGGTAAGGGCACCTCGTGGTGCTACACACAGAAATGGGCCAACCAGTGTTTATATGAATACAGTTTGTGTGTTATTTCAGGGTATAAACTAGCCAGGCGGCAGGGAGCTGGGTGGCAGGAACGCAGCCCGCAGCTCCTTCAACAGAATGGCGCCCAGACGTGGATGACTGAACTCCACGTAAAGCCTGAGAAAGCATGTCTTCTTGGTAACAGCAATTTCTCGGGTCTGCTCTGCCTGCTAGAGGCAAGTAAGCTCTCTCATCTAAGAGAGGCTTCCTGACTCAGCTTTGGCTGCAAAACCCTGCAGCTCAAAACACTTAAAACAGTGTTGATGAAAAGCTGAACACATGCTTTTTGGTTTTCAGCTGTGTCAGGAAAAAAGCTGCGCCATTTAAAAATGCATCCTGCCAGGGCAAACTCTGTTTGAGGCAGGAGGGCCGACTACAGAGAGAGGACTTGAGTGTTGTCTGTGGACATAATGCTGCAGCTTGCTTGCTGGCAGGGACCTTGAAACATCACAGAGTTGTGGTGATAAACATGGCTACAGCTGGTACCTTTGCCATGAGGCTGGAAAGCTAAGGAATGGGCTGGATCTAGCCAGCAAAGCCACGGCTTTAATCCTACCCATATTGCTCAGTAATTTAAAGGCTCATGTGGTCAGAAAAAGAGAGATACAGTAAAGAGATTCAAAAACAAACCTTTAAATGATTTACAGTATGTTAAAAATATATGCAGTCTAAAAGTTAAAGTTCTTAAAGTAAAAAAACAAAAGGAAGAAAGAGTAGTTGAGTGTGGTGATACACACCTTTAATCCCAACACTTGGAAGGCAGAGGTAGATTGACCTCTCTGACTTCAAGGTGTGGTAGCTGTATGACCTGAAAGCTCACCTCACCATGGGTGACCACTCCCCAAAACTGTGGCTCTGGAGCTCTCTGTATCACTAGCTTACAGGCAGCTGAGCAGCCCCATCATCCCCCATAGTCTGGCTGTCAAGACTATATTTTTATTCTATGGTTAGAGGCCCTCCAGAATGCTTCGAGCATCTATTCCATTTTCCTACCTGAGGCTTATGAGATCTCCTTCCCTTGGCTAATATTTCCATTTTGAGGACATGTTGCAATTCAGAGGAACGTTCCATATGGCAGGAAGTCAGATCATGTTTATAGACTCTAGTGAGTGGGTACACTAGGTTGCCTGGTGTTCTTTCAGTCTTTCTGTTTGGGGTTGGGGGTCAAGCCTCTAGGGCTTCATGCATGCTTGGCAAACACTGTGACCAATGGCCAATAGCCCCATGTTTGGATTTTGGCAAATTAAAACAACATAATTAAATATGACATTGAAAAATTCCAGTTTTGCAGGACTACTTTCAATAACATCCACGTGTGTGTGTGTGTGTGTGTGTGTGTGTGTGTGTGTGTGTGTGTGTGTGTTTGTGTGTATGTTGCCTTTATATTGAAAACTACAAAATATCATTCTGTGTAATTGAACTAACTATATATTTTTTGGAGCTGGAGAGATGACTAAGGAGTTAAGAGCCTGACTTTTCTTCCAGAAGAACTGCATTTGATTCCCAGCACTGACGTGATGTCTCACATTCACAGCTATCTGTCCTGATGAACCCCGCACCCCCATCTGGCCTCCACAGACATGTGATTCACAGACATGCAGACAGAACACCCAAAACCATTAAGTAAGTTTTGTAATACCCCCTATTTCACTCAACCTACTGTCTCTGAGAAGTATAAATTATAGGATGCCAACAGTTATGCTTCCTTATATAATATTGAATTGAACAAATTGCAACCTTTTTCTATTTTTGCATATTTTCAAATAAAAACTTTTTAAGCCACACAGAAAAACACTACATTTATGAATTAAGATATTTATACCTAAGATATCAGTTCCTCAACTGATGAATAGAATTGGCATACTTCACATTTATTTCAGTGGGAAGTCTGTAAAACCTTGCCAACTGAGTGAACAATGATATACCAAGACCTAGAATAACCAGAGCCATACTGCAAGGGCAGGCAGGAACATTGTAAAGCAGTGGCTTGAACCTTTGGGGGCCATTCTCATTCAAACTGTCACATGCCTTAAACAAAAATCAATGCCGATTACAGGCAGACATCAAAGCATCTATGACAAAGGTAATGAAATCCTATCATAAAGTTAAAGCAAGAAAGGAGCTGCCATGTGAAATTATAAAAGTAAGCATTGAGACTTGGGTATGGGGCTGCACATTGTAATCCCCAAACTCAGGAAATCTATGAGTTAAAGGATAGCCAGGATCATATAACAGATATAGGTAAAGGACATGCTATTAAAGTAGCCATCTAGCCTCAGACTGGGAGAATGTATTTAATATAAGACTCATATGGGATAGGTATCCAGAGTCACACAAATGTTTATAAAATCAGTAAACAAACTTTTTGTGAGCAAAATATTCAAGAGGTAAAGCAAATACCAAAAGTGACCAATTAAAAAGTACAGTGAGGCCTGATAGTGGTAGTGTACACCTTAAATCCCATCACTCAGCAGAGGCTAGTGAATGTCCAAGAGCTAGTTCCAGGACAGCCAGGACTACAGAGAAACCCTGTCTCAAAAACAAATAGACAAACAAAAGGTAGAGACCCCTTGGTAATACATCAAGTTCAACCCGATGAAAGAAATGAAGAATCAATAGGTTCTGCTTTCTGAAAAGCAGCTGAAAACTAATTTATTTAGACAGTTGTGCTCTCCATGCCCTCCTCTCTGCACCCTTCCCACCCTCCACACTCTGTGCTGGCAGTCAGAAGAACAAAGAAGAGACCTACCTGCCTGTGGAACCCAGGCTCTCACTTCAGATCCCAAAGGCCTCCACTGACAAGCCTTCTTGCCCCACCACCCATTATTGCTGGCATGCCCTCTCACCTGTACAGGCAGATATCACATCGATGGGAAAAGAGACTCCATGTTGGACCAAAGGCTACCAGAAGTCCAGCCCCCAACTCTATCATGATAGAGACTCCCTGCTAGGCCAGAGGTCACCAGCTGCCAGAAATACTGACCACAAAGACAGAAGACCAAAGAAGAAACACAAACCAAGGAATAAAACATCCATCCAACTAAGACAAACTCAGAAATCAGCACCTAGACATGCAATCCTTCCAAACCCAGATGCCTAGACACCAGTGTAAGAACACAACAGCTAGGACAATATGTCATCACCATAGCTCAGCTATCCTACTACAACAAGCCCTGAATATTTCAACACACCCGAAGCACAAGAAAATAACCTTAAACCAACTTTGTGGAGATGATAGAGGTCCTTAAAGAGAAAATGAATAAATTTTC
>NW_004949112.1:7281951-7303573 GCF_000317375.1 Microtus ochrogaster
GCTACTACAAGACATGCTTTGGGTACCAGCTGCACAAGACAGTTCCAACTTGGTTAGCTGAAATGGTGCACATCTTATACAACATTTTGGCCCGACCTGCCCAAATACTCAGAGACTATTTGCAATTTTAAAAGACATTGATCTTGAAAGTTAACCATCATTTTACTTTCACAGGATCCCCCAGAAAGAACATTGCCCCCATGACAGCTGGAAGTAATTCTAGAGGACTACGTCCCCTCTCCCAGTAAAGTTTGCCCTTGGGTTTAGGGACATCATTTAGGGGTTGATTATAATTAGTATACGATTGAGGGTTGGGGGAGGAATTTTATAAGCTCAGGGATCATTTTGAAAAAAAAAAGAAAAAGAGGGATGATGGGATAATAGATTTGTATTTGTGAGTTACTGTTTTTAGACAAATATATTGGTATCGATTCTTGTATATTGATACAAAGTTAAATTATAGTGACTATTGTATGCATGCATGTTTCTACCTCTGTCTAAAATATGTTTTATGTATTGACATATATTGTATTGATATATATTTTCCATATTGCAGTGTACATTTCTAACTCTGATTAAGATACTTATATATTGTTTGTGTATTGACATATATTTACCATACTGCAATGTATATTTGTACATTGTCTTTATTTTGAGGTCATTGTCATCATTTGTTTCACAGTCGTTTATTGTCTTAGTCTTTAAGTTAGGTAGATATTGAGAATTATATAGATTAATAGTCATCTAAGTTTGTCATTTATAATTAGACTCATCAGGTTCTTTAGATATATAGAGATTATATTCAGTATAGATAGATAATCTTCAATCTCTTCAAAGAGCTGTAGAAAATGGCCTTTAATATAACTCAGAGTTTTGTGGTAGTGATACACAATTGCTCCTGGCAACACCACTCTATTCCCGAGAGAATTTTGAGCACCAAAGACACTCCACTTGGAGCCTTTCTACTTGGCAGAACTGGCCTTTGGGCAAAGAAATGCCCATACCTCAACCACTGACAGAGATACAGAGCATGCATCAATGGGTAAAACAGGACTGTCATATTCTGCCAAGACAGGGTAAGATAGTTTTGAAAAGTTGCTTGCCTTTGAAAATGGTATGTCACTTATGTTAGGCCTTAGCCAAATTTGGTTGCTTCAACGCTGCTAATGTGACTTTGGGTGATTGCCCAGGTAGCTAGTTGTCTCTGTGATTTGTTGCATGTTTTGGAAGTTGTTTTACTGAACTTCCTAATTACCCAGGTAACATTATTTCCCTTCTCAGATCTTCGATGGGGTTGAAGACTATATAAATGTAGTTACTTTTCTCTCATGACTAGGCCAAGTTATTTATTATACAAGACCTAAGCTAGTTAGAATAGGATATTTGTACTTATTGTATATAATTTCATAGTAGGTTTAGAACTCTCTCACTTAAACAAAAGGGGGAGGTGTTGCGGGAGGTCCTTCTACTCCTCCAGCCTATAGCCGCTGAGATACCAGCCCATTGGGGCGTGGTCTCTCTCCCTTTAAAAAAGCAGGTACTTCCCTTCTCACTTCTCTTTGCTTCCTGCTCCGTTTCCGGCGACTAGGCTCCTTCCTGATTGCACAGAGGGCTGTTGTCTGGGACGGTTATCTGTAAATTTTTCCCCTTTAAATAAATACCACCCTATTAATCATAATTCCAAACTGTTGTGGCATTGTTTGCAACTTACGCCTTCAGATTAAAGACCTCAATATCAGGCTGAACACACGGAGCTTGATAGAAGAGAAAGTGGGAAGTACTCTACAACATATGGGCAAAGGATATCACTTCCTATGTATATCCCCAGGAGCACAGACATTAAGGACAACATTGAATATATGGGACATCCTGAAACTGAGAAGCTTCTGTAAAGCAAAGGACACTGTCACTAAGACAAAAAGGCAACCCACTGACTTCGAGAAGATCTTCATCAACTCTGCAACAGACAAAGGTCTGATCTCCAAAATATATAAAGAACTCAAGAAACTAGAAGAAATTCAAATGGCCAAAAGACACTTAAGGTCATGCTCAACCTCCTTAGCGATCAGGGAAATGCAAATTAAAACAACTTTGAGATATCATCTTACATCTGTCAGAATGGCTAAAATCAAAAACTCCAATGATAGCCTTTGCTGGAGAGGTTGTGGAGTAAGGTGCACACTCATTCATTGCTTGTGGGAATGCAAACTTGTGCAACCACTTTGAAAATCAGTGTGGTGATTTCTCAGGAAATTTGGCATCAACCTACCCCAAGACCCAGTAATACCACTCTTGGGACTATATCCAAGAGATGCCCTGTCATATGAAAAAAGCATTTGTTCAACTATGTTCATAGCAGCATTATTTGTGGAAACAACCTAGATGCCCTTCAATGGAAGAATGGATTAAGAAAGTGTAGATTATATACATATTAGAGTACTACTCAGAGGTAAAAAACAATGACTTCGAGAATTTTGCATGGAAATGGATGTAAATAGAAAACACTATTCTGAGTGAGGTATCCCAGACCCAAAAAGATGAACATGGGATTTACTCACTCATATCGGTTTCTAGCTATACATAAAGGACATTGAGCCTATAGTTAGTGATCCTAGGGAAGCTAAATAAGAAGGTGAACCCCCCAAAAAACCCATATAGTCATTTGCCTGGCTATGGAACATAGACAAGATTGCCGGGCAAAAACTGGATGCTTGGAGGTGGGATGGGATGGGGGAAATGGGAGATGGGGTGAGAAACGTGAGAAGGGGAGGATGGGAGGAGCTTGGGGGATTGGGATCGTTGGCATAAAGGAAGGGTGGATACGGGAGCAGAGAAATATATATCCTAATTAAGGGAGCCATCTTAGGGTTTGCAAGAGACTTGACTCTAGAGGGGCTCGCAGGTTTCCAGGGAGATATCCCCAGCTAGTGCCTTGGGCAGCTGAGGAGAGGGAACCTGAAATGACCCTATCCTATAGCCATACTGATGGATATCTTGCATATCACCTTAGAACCTTCATCTGGCGATGGATAGAGATAGAGACAGAGACCCACATTGGAGCACCGGACTGAGCTCTTAAGATCCAAATGAGGAGCAGAAGGAGGGAGAACATGAGCAAGGAAGTCAGGACCACGAGGGGTTCACCCACCCACTGTGACAGTGGTATTGATCTATTGGGAGCTCACCATGGCCAGTGGGACTGGGACTGAATAAGCCTGGGATGAAACCGGACTTTCTGAACATGGTGGACAATGAAGGCTGATGGAAGCCAAGGACAATGGCACTAGATTTTGATCCTAATACATGAACTGGCTTTGTGGGAGCCTAGCCTGTTTGGATGCTCACCTTCCAGAACATGGATAGAAGTGGGAGGACCTTGGACTTCCCGCAGGGCATGGAATCTGGACTGTTCTTCATTCTCGAAAGGGAGGGGGAATGGAGTAGGGAGGGGAGTGGGGGAAGGGGTGATGTGTGGGAGGAGGGGGAGGGAAATGGGAAACGGGGAGGAGGCAGAAATTTTTTCAACAACTAAAAAATAAACAAAAAATAATCAAAAAAGATAAAAAATAAAATATTATATACTTATACTTGAACAGATATCAAGTATATGATTAGAATTATAATCAGCATAAACAATATCAAGCAAGAAATATGTGCTAAATATTTTAATAAACATTCTATCCTAAGGAGTCTAAGTCTTGCTATGTAAATGGGTTGGCTAGATCATTAGAGGACAGTAATTATGAATATCTAATCTTCAATGTCCATCAAAGGCCTGAGAAGGGAGATAATATTATTTGAGCAGGCAGGAAGTACAATCAAGTATCTTCCGAAGTGAGCAATACATGACAGAGATAATTAGCTACCTGAGCAATCACCCAAAGTCTCATTTTGCAACGTTGAAGCAACCAACTTTGGCTATGGCCTAGCATATTTGACAGACTATTTTCAGAGACAGGAAAATTTTCAAACCATCTTATCCTGTCTTGGCAAGATTTGACAATCCTGCTTATCCATTTCTAGATATCATGTATCTCGTCAGTGGTTGAGGCATTGTCAGTTCCTTGCCGAAGGCCAGTTTTGCCAAGAAGAAAACAAGCTCCAAGTGGAGTGTCTTTGGTGCTCAATATTCTCTCAGGAATAGATTGGTGCTGTCAGAAGCAATCATGTCTTATGTCAACAGAACCCTAAGTTATTTAAATAGCATGTTCCATAGATCCTTGAATTGGTTGAAAATTATTTATCTAGACAGAATACAATTTCTATGTATCTAAAGAACCTAAATTAATCTGACTGTATGTACAGCAAGCATGAGCAACTATTGACCTATAATAATTAATACCTGTATAAATTAAAGACTAAAACTTCATTTCAGAATATTAAATAACCTGTAAACAAATGTGCAATAAATGAGGACAATAACATCAAAATGTAAACAATATATATGTATCTTGATCAGAGGTAGGGGTAATATATAATGCAATATGAAAATATATCCCAAAAGTTGTATCAATATACAAAATGTATTAAACAGATAATAACATAATATATACAATATGACAAAATAACTTTGTATAGGTGTACAAATAATGTAAACAAAAGTAACAAATACAATTTGAACTTGTGTCAATATACAAAACCTATAAGAATGTAAACTATCCATGAATAATAACTCACAAGTATTCACTCTATTACCTACTATTACTATCCCCCTGTTTTTAACAAACATAGTTTTCACCTCAACCCTCTATCTAATACAAGTAATAATTAACAACCCCTAACAGTGTTCCCAACAATATGAACAATCTTTTTTGGGATGGGGGCATCATCTTCTAGAATAGCTTCCCACTGTCAAGGGGGTGATGTTCTCTTAATGGGATCCTGCAAAATTAAAGTGATGGTTAAGTTTCAAAATTACTGTCCAGTATAGCTGCAAACAATTTCTGAGCAGTCAATAGATAGGGTTTTTTTCCCCCAAAGTTCTTATATGGAGTTCTGGTCAGAATGTCATGAGAAGGTGCACCATTTAAGCAGCTAGAACCCCCCCCCCCCAAAGAAGCAGTCTTATAGTAGTGCTGTCTGAATCATGATGTCATCTCAACTAGGTAGAGTTGTTGCTGTGGGGCCCCATCTTCTTCCTGGAAACTTCAAAGATTATTTCAGGAAAAGGAGCTGTAGAAAATCTATTGCTCATCATGAAAAACTAAAACATCATTCATATATACATAATTCAATGAAGAATATGATATAGACAAAGAAGGCAGGGAGAAGTAAAGAATTTTCCTAAAATCTTTCTTTTGTCCCATACCAGACGGCTCCAATATGAGACAGAAACTCTGAATGTTCCCTTTAACAACACACTTGGATTTAGAGAAGTACAAAGCCATTGTCCAAGTTCAAAACCAGCTGAATATATTAATGTGTGTGTGTGTGTGTGTGTGTGTAAATGTAAGTGTAACCCATACCTGGATTTATAAACCATATTCTGTTTTCTAGATGCTCCTTAGTGGATAGTTATTTTTTTCTTGTATCAGCATTCAAGCATCCAGGGTCTCTTGAATTTTTGACGATCTTTATTTTCCTGCAAAGATAAGAGCAGAACCATGCCCCATCCCTATATGGCTTTACTTACCACCTGGATGGTTGTCACCATGTGGATGAGCTGTCATTTCTCTGTTTCTTTTAGAAGCAAATATTTATTAATTTTGATAGTACCCATAATTTTTCTTCTCCTGTGGAAACAAAAGCAAAATCCTTTCGCTAATGTAGTACATCTCCTGGTTTCCATTGTGAAGTCAACACATCCTTGAAATATACTGGTTAATTCAATTCAGAAGATTTTTTTCCCATTATCCAATGCCTCTCTGTTGCTGTTGTTCCTTTCTCATTAGCATTAAGAAAATTTAAGGTTAATAAATCATTATGCAATCTATTTCTGGGAGTATTTTCCATCCCTTTATGTTTGTTCAGCATATCCTTTATAGTATGATTTGAATTTTCTATAACTGCCTGACCTGTAGGATTATTTGGTATACCAGTAATGTGCTTTATATTATAATAAGTAAAAAAACATTTTATTTTTTAGATACATATGCCGGACCATTGTCTGCCTTTATTTGTGTAGGTACACTCATGATGGCCATAACTGCCAATAAATGTGTGATTACCAAATCAGCCTTTTCTGAGCTCAAGGCAGTTGCCTATTGAAAACTTGTATACATGTCTATGGTGTGGTGTAAATATTTTAATTTACCAAATTTTGTAAAGTGGAACACATCCATCCACCAGATTTTATTCCTTTGATCACCCTTTGAGTTGCTTCTTGCAAGCAATGGTGCTTGATTATAGAAAGAACAAGTAGGACATCTCTTTATAATCTCTTTAGCTTGTTGCCATGTAATAAAAAACTCTTTTTTTAAACCTTTGCTATTGACATGATGTTTTTTTTTTATAAAATTCTGAGGCTGCAACATGCTTCCAATTGATAATTGATCAATTTCTGCATTACCTTGTGCTAGAGGACCTGACAGATCCATATGGGATTGTTTAAGGAGTGGCAGGCTGCATTCCTGCCCAGCTCCTGCATGGCTAGCTTTATACCTGAAATAACAACACACAAATTGTATTAATTTAAACACTGTTTGCCCCATTAGTTTCAGCCCCTTATTGGCTAATTCTCACATCTTGCTTTAACCCATATTTAGTAATCTGTGTAGCACCACAAGGTGGTGGCTTACCTGGAAAGATCTTAATCTGCATCCATCTCGGAGAGGAGAGCTATGGTGTCTGCCTCACTTCCCTTCTTTCCAACATTCTGTTCTGTCATCTCCGCCCACCTAATTTTCTGTCCTATCAAAGGGCCAAGGCAGTTTCTTTATTAACCAATGAAAGTAACACATAGAACCTCCCACATCATTTCCCCTTTTTCTGTTTAAACAAAAAAGAAAGGCTTTCATTTTAACATAGTAAAATTACATATAACAAAACAATTATCAAGTAAGAATTACAGTTACAATATTTATATCTGCTTTATCTTTTATTATAACTAAGAAAAACAATAACTATTTATCTATTCTTCAATTCCACCAAAGACTCCAGAAAGATATCATATTACCTAAGCAAACAAGAAGTCCAAAACTCTAGAAATGACAAAGACATCTCACTGTCTGGACAGTCACCCAAAGTTCTTTTGTACTGTTGGGGCATCCATCTTCAGCCTGCAGGCCTATAGTTTCCAGCAGACATTTCCATGAAGCAGGAGATTTCAAAGACAGTTCAGTCATTTTCGTTTGTGTCCTGCAGAATGTCTCACAGACTTGTTCATGAAGCAGGAACCCCGAAAGACCATCTCAGCAATCCTCTCTCTGTGGGTTCTCTGTATCCAGTCTATGCAACAGTCCAGGCAAGAGCAGTTTCTTGCCCAAATGGCTATCAAATTCCAAAAGGAGCCTCTTTGATGCCCATCCTCCTCTTGAAGTAGATTTTGGTGCTGCCAGAAGCAGACTTGTCTCATTGTCATGAAAAGCCCTAAGTTATTAAAACATTAAATGCCATATTCTGTAGTCTTTGAAAAATATGAAGAATGCCTATCTAGCTGAAATATATCTCTATATATCTAGAAAATCTAACATGACTACACAATCACAATACCTTAATCAAGAGCAGAAATACATATACATAAAACAAAATTGACCTTAAAATCCATACCAATGCAAATTATTCATATCTATATCATACCTTGTTTATTAGATTATTATAGTCTCTACAGTCTATTTTATTTGTTGCCTCTGCCTTTTGTCAAAGACAGACTGAGAACAGTAGATGTCATTAAAGTATGGTGCACTGTTCATTTTTGTTTCTTTGGCCTTTATTTGTCCCAGGGACATAAAATGTCTTCTTTAGTAACACAGTCAACTGTAGTTTCCTTTCAGAAGCAGCTTGGTTTATGACAAAGCTTTTAATTAAAAAATTTTTTTGGACTATCCCTACTTCCCAATCTGTCCATGTAGCTTTTTGTTTTCTTCTTCTTTCCTTTCCTTCTTTTTTCTTCTTTCTTTCTTTTTTATTTCTCTCTTTCTTTCTTTCTCTCTCTCTCTCTCTCTTTCTTTCTCTTTCCTTTTTTTTCCTCCTCTTTTCCTTCCTTCCTTGTATTCTTGAGAAGAGATTCTGTGACCTAGATTGGCCTTGAACTTACTGTGTTGCTGAGACTGGCCTTGAACTCCTGATTCTCATTCATCTGCTTCCATGTAAAATTAATTAAAGTAAAAGTAAACACCTGATTTTGTTACATTAACAAAAATAACATAACAATACATTAACAGTGTATTTACATCAATGCCAATTACATCATCTTAGTTAGGGTTTATATTGCTGCAATGAATCATGACCAAAGAGCAAGTTGTGGGGGAAAGGGTTTATTAGGCTCATACTTCAGAATTGCTGTTCATTACTGAAGGAAGTCAGGACAGGAACTCAAAACAGGGCAGGAACTTGGAGGCAGGAGCTGAAGCAGAGGCCGTGGAGCATGCTGGTTACTGATTTTACTCCTCCTGGCCTGCTCAGCCCACATTCTTATAGGACCTTGGAACCAGCATCCCAGGGATGGCATCACCTACCATGAGCTGGGCCCTCCCCCATTGATCACTAAAAGAGAAAATGCCTTACAGCTGGATGTCAAGAAGGCATTTCCTCAGCTGAGGTTCTTTCCTCTGGTGACTCTAGCTTGTGTCAAGGTGACACAAAACCACCCAGCACAATGCTAAATATTTTCAGATCACATGATAACTCTCTATTCATATTTTGTTTTATATTAAAAGTAATAAGATAATTCAACATTGGAACATCTGATACTTCTCTAGCCATCTTTTATACCAAAAACTGTGAGATAATTTCATGATAGGATATCTACTACTGATATAGTAATAGCCAACAAGTTTATTTATTTTTTTAAAGTAAGCATTCTAAGATAGCATTCAATACATCTTAGATCTTAACTATTAGGAAATCAATAAAAGAAAGTACTTTTAACCTTTTTTGTTACTTAATTCTAATGATGTCCCTACAGGAGCCTTATCTTTGAATTGGGAGTTTAGAGTCTAGACTTATATTGAATAGAGTAAGCCTCTCTATTATTTTATTTTATTTTTTTATGAAATGCAATTATTGTTTGAATAAAGAAGGAAACTAAAAAGAATTCCCACACCAGCTCAGAATTGAGTATAATAAAGGCCTATTTATCTAGGAGTAGACTCACAGATTACAGTCCTCTGCACAAGCAGGAAACAGGAACTGAATCACACCCCCGGAACAGATGGTGACCATGTGCTTTTTATCGGCATTTATAGTATAATAGGCCATGTCCAAGTGGGCGGATAACTTAAAGACTATTGGGAGTAGGAATTCCTACAGCATTTGAAGCTTATTTTCTTTATGAAATTGTTTCAAACATGTATTGTAGGCATCTAGATTGTGCTCGATATTTTATAGTTTTCAAAGAGTTTAATAATATATAACCATATTTTATTTTACCACAGACATTGCATAAACCAGGACATATAGTGAGCAGGGCATAGAGACCGGGTGAGTGTGGGTTCAGAGAGAGTAGACTTTGCTTGGGTTGAACATTACCTTTACAGAGCAAGGGCTAAATAGTATCTTTTAGCTTCTGGGCCCGAATTTGTTCTCTGCTATTCATGGCTCCTAACCATCAAAGGTAAGCAAAAAGCTGCCAAGCTCTGGGCATGGAAGGAGGGATGGCTCAGCCATTAAGGGCTAGGCTCACAACCAAAAATATTATTTTATTTTAATATGCACACATCCCTCAGAATCAAGGCCTGTTTATCCCAAGACCTTGGATACCACAAGCACAAATGCACAAGCCTTCTGTGAAATGATAATATTGAAAATTGGCAATTAACTTCATGGGACTGAAAGCGCCTGGTTGTTCAGCAACACCTCTCTCTGGGTATGTCTGTGAGGTATTTCAAAGAGGGCTAACTAAACGGGGGCCTGCCCTGAACATGGGTAGCACTATCCTACAGCTGCAGGCCTGGATGAAATAGATGGGGAAAAGAAAAACTAAAAATAGAAATCCCTGCTAGCACAGATCCTAACCACCATGGTGTGCACAGTGCTGCCCCCTTCCCCTGCCCCGTTCTCTTAGCCATGATCAGATGAAACCTCTGGGAACTCTAGAGCCATGAGAAAAAATCTTCCCTCATAAGTTGCTTTGCTTAGATATTTTATCACACAGATGAAACCCTGACTAACACACATCCTTCAGAATTTTATAATACTTTAATTTTTTGAAGACAAGAGTCTTAACTATGTAGCCCAGGCTGCCCACAAACTCCCAGTGTTTTGCCTTCCTCTGCCTCCCAAATTTTGGGATCAAAAGCTTGTGCCACCATGCCTGGCCACTATCCTCAATTTTATTGTTTGGTACATGTTCAAATTATTCTAAATTTGTTCAATCAAAGACTATTCTTGTTAATCCCTGCTTTTTACTTGCCCAGTGTGTTTTCTTTTGCTATTTTTAAAGAATCAGGCATTTTCTTAAAAAATAAATGTATTTTGTGTGTGGAGGGGAGATGGTGAGTGTTTATGTCACAGAATGAGGATGTTCATACCACAGAATGCATGTGTGTGTGGGAGATGGGGTGTTCATGCCACAGAATGCATGTGTGTGGGGAACGTAGGTGTGTTCATGCCACAGAACACATGTGTGGAGGGAGATATGGCATGTTCATGCCACAGAATGCATGTGTGGTGTGGGAGGTGGAGTGTGTTTATACCACAGAATGCATGTGTGTGTGTGTGTGTGTGAGATAGGGGGTGTTCATGCCATAGAACACATGTTTACTTAAAAGGGATCAGTTTTCTCTTTCTACCACATGGATTCCTGGGGTTGAACTCAGGCCAGCAGGCTGAGCAGTGTGAGGACCTGACTTTGCAAACTCCATTTTAAAGAAGGGGCTTCATCCTAAGCCATATAATGGGCTGGGTAGGGAATGTCCATATCTCAGCTCCAGAAGTGTGCTGACAGCAGAATTTGAACAGATTCCTTAAAAATAGTCAATTAAGGAGCTCAGAGCAGGGCCATAAAATTTAATGAGGTCCAAATGTTCCTGGGAGGCATCCTGTCCTTGAAGATACCTTGTCAGTCATTTATGGCTCTTTGTTAGGTTTTCGAGCCCAAAAACTGACCAATGGTTTCAGAAACTACCTTACCCTATGGCCTCCTTACCAATCCCAAGATGACAGGACAGGATTTCCACTGATTACGGTGGTTGTTTCCCCATTAAATGTTATGCCCTCTCATGGCTCCCTGCCACACTTTCTGCACTCACCATGCTAGGGTGCTGGAAAGGTGTTGGCCCAAACTTGAGTTTGAATTTTTAAAAAACCCTCATGTAATTTTCATTGGAAATCCAGCTCCCTGAATTCATCTGGAGACCAAAAACTCGTTCATAACAGCAGCAAGTGCCTCCACCCATTGAGCATCTCGCCACTCCCTCGTGTGTGTTTGAGCACTTTCTTACATCCTGGAATAGGAATGATGCAGGTCCACTTCTAACCTAAAACTAGTCATCTCTTCAGGATCCCTAATTATTTTTTGGCAGAGATGGCACTTAAATTAATGTGCTTTAGTATAGAGTGTTTTGTGTTCATAAACTAGTACTTTTATGATATATGCCTTTAATCTCTGCACTTCAAAGGCAGAGGCAGGTGGATCTCTGTGAGTTCAAGTAGGCTGGTCTACATAGTGAGTCACAGGACAGCCAGAGTTATTCACACACATACTCACACACACATTCTCTCACATACACACACATACATACATACACACTCTCTCACACACACATACATACACACATGCACACACACACACACAGCAAAAAGGCCACATTTGTTAACATAGGGAACTGTGATAATTTATCCCATCTACCCCACTATCTACCATTTCAATGATGATATTGTTAATTATAGGAATAATTTCACTACATTTAAAAAATTATCATCAGTCATATGATGACTTAAAACAATCTCTGTACTTTTTATAAAGCATTGGTTCACAGGACTTAAAATTGACTCACAGTAAAGAGATACAGTAGATGTGTTAAAAGAAAGACTTGGTTTTCAAGACAATCTTAGTACAGGCCATTACCATTTTCTTCTTAGCCAAGTCATGATTTTAAAGCCAGGCATGGTGGTGAATGCCAGTAATCACAGCATTTGGGAGGTCCGTAGAGCAAGGAAGGTCAGAAACTGAAGGCCGGCTTGGCTACAAGTTTACATCTGGCCTGGGTACATGAGACCTTGTTTCAAAACAAAATCAAGGCTGGAGAGATGGCTCAGTGGTCAAGAGCACTGACTTGTCTTCCACAGGACCTGAGTTCAGTCCTCAGCACCCACAGCAGGTGACTCACAACTGCCTGTGATTCTAGGTCCAGGAGACCTAAGCTCTCTACACACAGAGAGGGGGTAGCACACTTAATAAAAACAAAACACAAAGCTAAAGGGGAAGAGCACTTGCCATTTATTCTGAGAGCCTACAGAAGCTGTGCTCCCAACACCCATATTAGGTGTTTCACAACCATCTCTGACACAGGCATTCTCTGACACAGGCATGCATGCACACATGCCCACTCACTTTCGCGCGCACACACGTACACACACACACACACACACACACACACACACACACACTTAAAACCCTGCTACCTCCTTCCTCTGGTGTTGAAGTAGGTGGCAGTGACCTCTACTGGAATCTTGTTTATCTAACCGACTGATTCACTGGGTGTGACACATGAGATAATTATTTCTGTTGCACTGTGGTTTTCTGTCTCATGTAGTGACAGTGGTATGCAACTCATGAAAAATACTTCCTAACTTCTGAGTCACAGAGCAGTTGCGTAAACTCTTTTTTTTTTAATTTTCATGATCTATTTAGATATTTAACAATAATGGTTCAGAAATTTGGTCATTTACTTACTCTGGTTGTGAGAAGAGGGACTAGGAAGACTTTTATTTCTAATTTTCTGTTTTCTGAATGTAGCCACAGCTGGTCCTGAGCTCCTGATATTCCTGCCTCCATCTCCAGAGTACTTGGATTTCAGGTGTGTACTGCCAAACTATTGTTTTGATTCCTTAATGCATAGAGATATTAGAAGAATATAGAAAACTGTCATAAAAATTAATAACACTTGTTGGAGACATGATATATTGGTCATCTTTTCATGTTAAGCTCTGAAGCATTCATCTTGGTCAGAGATGTCTGTGAATCTAGAACCCTTGTCCACTTAAACTTTAAATATTTGTTTGCAGTTTGGTGTAGAGAGAAGAAGGGATATTTGAAGCTGGGGGCTCATCATGCATGTGAGTATGTGCTCTACCACTGGGATACACCTGTGTGTGTTCATGTGTGTGATTGTGCATGTATGTTAAATATACTTACAAGAATTTCCATTTTCACCACTCATGTCTAGCTAGGTTCTTGGTTTTTTTTTTTTTTTTTGAGACAGAGTTTCTCTGTAGCTTTGGAGGCTGTCCCGGAACCTACTCTGTAGACCAGGCTGGCCTTGAATTCACTGAGATCCACCTGTCTCTGCCTCCTGAATGCTGGGATTAAAGGCCTATGCCATCACGGCCCAGCTCCTGTCCAGGTTTAAAGGGTTCATTGCCTTAAACACTTGCTGGCTGTTGTGCAGTAGAGAGGGTGGCTGCAGGTGGGGATTTCCTTGTTGAGGTTTGTTTGCAGTTGAGCAATCACAGAGGAAGACAATTTCAATATGGAACAGAAATGTCTAACAAGAGAGAAAGCGTTCCCTCTGGCCAGCTGTGGTGGCACGTGTGTAATGTTAGAACTTAGGAAGCACAGGCAGGAGGAAACTCTGAGGCTAGGTTGGTTCACAGAGTGAGTTCAAGGTCACCCAGCAAGCAAACTAACAAAAACACGTGCTGTGTCTTCTTGTAGAGTAGGCACTGTTCTCGTGAGAACAGATGATACATGTAGGAAGTCGGAAACTTGATAGAGAAGCTGTTTTATCATAAACTCACATAAAAATAGATATCTAAAGTTTTTGTTTTGTTTTTTTTCTTTTTGGTTTTTCTCTAAACTTTTTTTTACAGGGTTTCTCTGTAACTTTGTAGCCTGTCCTAAAACTCGTTCTGTAGATGAGGCTGGCCTTAAACTCATGAAGATCTGCCTGTCTCTGCCTCCCAGGTGTTGGGATTAAAGGTGTGTGCCACCACCGCCCAGCAATGCCTAAAGCTTTTTCAAGTTGGGGCCAACAGAAACAACTCAGAAGCTAAGTGTACTTGCTTCTGTTCTTGAGGACTCCACTACTTGTAGCCCCAGTTCCATAGGATTCGACATCTGCTTTCAGCCTCCACAGGAGCCTTTATACACATAACAAAAATATGAATAAAAATATTTACATTTTTTAAATTAAAAAATTAAATTTTATGTGTTTAGGTGTTTTGTCTCCATGTGTATTGTGTGTATGTACATCACATGTATGCCTGGTGCCTGCAGAGATGGGTGAATCTCTGTGATATTTTTAGGCCATCTTGGTCTACATACTAAGGTCTAGACTAGCTAAGGTACTTAGGGAGACCCCATCTATCTCAACCATAGCAAAACAAACAAACAAAACCATAACAACTGTAGCCAGAGTTCCCAGCCCGGGCCTTCTTCCTCACCTATCATTTTCTGCTGTTTGGCTCTGGATGAGTTAAGCTTGTGCTTGGTTTCCTTATGAAAAACAGTGGTCCAGGTTGGCCTCGAACTCGTGATCCTCCTGCCTCTGCCTCCTTCAGCAAATCCTACTGGCGTGTGCCACCACAACCAGAATATACCCAAGAGAGGCCTTATCATACAACAAAAGTATATGCTCTACTATGTTCATAGCAGCATTGTTTGTAATAGCCAGAACCTGGAAACAACCTAGATGCCCTTCAGTGGAAGAATGGATGAAGAAAGTATGGAATATATACATATTAGAGCAGTAAAAAACAAGGACTTCTTGAATTTTGCATGCAAATGGATGGAAATAAAAAACACTATCCTGAGTGAGGTAAGCCAGACCCAAAAAGTGGAGCATGGGATGTACTCACTCATATTTGGTTTCTAGCCATAAACAAAGGACATTGAGCCTATAATTAGTGATCCTAGAGAAGCTAAATAAGGAGAACCCAAAGAAAAACATATAGGCATCCTCCTGAATATTAACCTTCATCAGGCAATGAAAGGAGACAGAGACAGAGACCCATATTGGAGCACCAGACAGAAATCTCAAGGTCCAAATCAGGAGCAGAAGGAGAGAGAGCACGAGCAAGGAACTCAGGACCACAAAGGGTACACCCACACACTGAGACAATGGGGATGTTCTATTGGGAACTCACCAAGGCCAGCTGGCCTGGGTCTGAAAAAGCCTGGGATAAAACCAGTCAGTACACTTGTACCATTTCCTTCAGGGGCATGGGAAGGAACATAACTCAGAACAAAAAAATACTCTAAGAGTGTAGCTGTGTTAATCTACTAGTAACATGTACATATTCCACTTAGAATATGGAGCACAAGTGTGTCACACTAATGCAGAATGGGAAAGTGTCCTTCCTTACATTGGACCCAACATTTCGCTATAGTTTTAAATTTGATTTTACATTTACTTTCTTTATCTTATGTGTATGTACTACATGTGTGCCTGGTGCCTGAAGAGGTCAGAAAAGGTCATCTGATTCCCTAGAACTAGTGTTATAGATGGTTGTGAGTTATCATATGGATGCTGCGAATTGAACCCAGGTCCTCTGCAAGAGTAACAAGAACTCTAAACCACCAAGACCCCTTTCCAGCCCCAACCTATGTTTGGAATTGATTTTAGAGACACAGAAATTGCCAACTAGTACAGTTGTATAACTGTATAACTTCCACTCCCATCTGCTCCCAGTAATAACAGCTTACACGATCAATGTCCACAGCATATAAACAAAACCAGACTTGAGGTTTTGCAATATTGACTACTTTATATGCTAAGATATCACTTTTGATGTCTCCCCCAAATTCACCCACTGAAACTCATATACCTTCATTCATATTAATAGGGGAGGACTTTAAGAGTTGATTGATGGGGCCTGGACAGAAGAATTTGCGTGAATGGAGCCAGAGGACATCAGAGGCACCTCTGTGAGGAGCACACTCTCATCAGGCACTGACTTCATTGATTTTAGACTCTCAAGCCTATAGATCGTGAGAACACATATCTGTCACTTGTGAATTATCCAGACTCAGCTATTCTGTTACAGTGGCTCCAATGGATTAAGACAGGTCCTTTGGTTCATTTGAGGAAGATGGCTCAGCAGCAACTCCAGCATGGTTGCAGACATTCTGGAATTTTCTAAGAGCGATCATTCTGCCCCATGGTTCCTTTTCCATTACCCTTCGCCACGCCCTTTCCTGTGCATTGCAGTGACTTCCCTCCAGGATGTCCAAGAACTTCAAGAATGAGAGAGACAGCTATCGATGCTAGCTGAGCTGAGCTATCTGGCTTTCTCCTTGCAGATGAAGTAAGAAGCTGACATTTCTACAGGATTATGAACTGAAAAAAATGTTTGATTTATTCATGTAGGGCCCTGGTCTCCCTTATTCCTGTGGTGCATTCGTGGGGACAGTTTATGATCAACTAACTAAGCTTCCTGTGTGTTTCTGTGGTAGCCCTGCCCAGGCTGGTGGTTAGCTGTAGGGCATTCACTCCTTTGTTAATATGATAATTTCCCACCTGCCTGGGAGGAAATCCTTGTGCTGCAGTTAGGTAGATAAGGACTTCCCAAAGGCTGAATAAAGTGGCATTCGGCTGATCTCCTTTCGAATGACCCTGGTCTCTCTGTGTGTTCTTTTCAATCTCCAGGCCCTTGCCCAACTCGCGTTCGGTACAGTGGTGCACGAACTGTACCGAGGGTGTAACACCAAATTGGGTGTTACAATTGGAGGCCCCAGCGAGATGATCGTTGGCAACTAGACCCATCTGCAAGATCGGGAAGTAGGGATCCCTGAGAGGTTGCCCTCGGGAAGGCTGGCCAGCAGGTAAGAAATTGTGTGGCGAGGGTGAATTGGTTATGGGTGCAAGTTATTCTGTTCCAGTGTTAAAGGGCTGGTTAACAGGCCAGTTGTTAGGTCTTTTGGAAAATAAAGGCACCGGTATTAAAGTTGAGACAGCACAAGAGATTATTAAGACAGTTTTAAGAGTTTAGTCCCTGGTTCCTACATGCAGGGGCGTTTAACATTAATGATTGAGAGCAGGTAAAGGCTGATCTTCAAAATGCACTGAAAGAGCGAGGGCCACAAGAATTCCCCATGGCGATATTTTCACTATGGCACTTGGTCAGAGTTGCTCTTCTCAATGATGATGTTAAAGTAAAAGAGCAATTAGAGAGTTTAAACAAAACCCTTGAGGAGATTCAGGAAGTAGAATCTATGAGTTCTATTAAGAGTTTTGAGGAACAGTAAGTTTTAGGAACAGGAAGTAATAGAAAGGATATAAAAGAAGAAGAAGAAATGTTAGAAAAGGAGATCGCACTGATAAAAAAGAAGTTAGAAAAAGAGGAAAGGAAGGAAGCAAACGGAGATGTCTCCATGAGACCTCCTCCGCATAATCCTTACACTACTGCTTCTGCCCCTATGGACTTAGAGGCAGAAATCCAAGAGATCCGGGACAGGTTAAATAATCTAACTGGAGAGAAGCAGATTTATCCTGTTGTGGAAAAGATTGATCAGCAGGGACAGAGGGCCAGGCAATATAACCCTCTGGCCTTTAAGGATATTAAGCAGTTAAAAGAAGCAATTGTGGACTATGGAGCTCATGCTCCTTTCACTGTAGCTTTGTTGGAATCCTTTGCAGAACTCAACCTTATACCCAGTGACTGGATGCAGCTTTGCAGGGCTTGTCTTTCAGGGGGAGATTACTTGTTATGGAGAGGTGAAATGCAGGAAAATTGCAAAAAGACTGCAGGCAAAAATGCTGAAGCATGTTTCCCCCAGAATAACCTTGACATGTTAACTGGTGAAGGACAATATGCTAGCTTAGAAGCACAGATTGCTTATGATCTTGCAATTTATGCTCAGATAGCTGCAGCAGCCGTTAAAGCTTGGAAAACTTTACCTACCAAAGGATCATGAGAACAGCTTTCTAAGATCCTTCAAGGATCTTCAGAACCTTATTCTGAGTTCATTGACCGCCTTCTACAGGTGAGAAGTCACATTTTTGGGGATGTGGATTCAGCTATGCCAGTCATTAAACATTTGGCCTTCGAAAATGCAAATAAGTTTTGTCAGCAAGTTTTATGCCCCCATAGAGATGGAGATTTGAATGACTTTATTCGATTATGTAGAGACATTGATGGCACCCATGTGATGGGCCAGGTCATCGTTTCTGCCCTTAAGGAAGGCCAAGGTGGAGCTAGGCCTAGGAATTGTTTTCAATGTGGAAGGTCAGGACACCTCAAAAGGAACTGTCCTGCTGGTAAAGGAGCAATTAATCAGCCTAGAGGAAATCCAGATGTTTGCCCAAAATGCCAAAAGGGAGTTCACTGGGCCAACGACTGTCACTCTAAGATGGACAGTCAAGGAAATCTTATCCCCAGGTCAAAAAACAGGGGGAGGGGCCTGCCCCGGGCCCCCAAAACACAAGTGTATGGGGCCATGAGTGGAGCAGCAGCTCCCATCAGATTCATTCCTCAGAGAAATGCCTCACTGTCAAAGACCTCGTACGAGGCACCTCAGGAAGTGCAGGACTAGATCTCTGTACCTCCGCCCAATTAGTATTGATCCCACAAATGGGTGTGCAGGCCTTGGGGACTGGAGTATTTGGACCTATCCCAGAGGGTTCAGTAGGTATAGTTTTGGGTAGAAGTAGTTCTACGCTCAAGGGAATCAAAATTTTACCAGGAATTATAGACTGTGATTACACTGGAGAAATTAAAATTATGATTGAAGCTGGTATGGGAGTCCTTGTCATCCCTCAGGGAGAGAGAATAGCTCAATTAGTACTTTTGCCCGTGTTTCGCTTTACTAATCCTTTCTTTAAACAAGAACGAGGGGACAAGGGATTTGGCTCCACAGGATCCCCTGGAGCTTTTTGGGTTTCTAGTTTAGAGAACCACCCCACCCTTACTTTAACAGTCAATGGGAAAAGGTTCCAAGGCCTTCCTGATACAGGGGCTGATTCTTCAATGATTGCTAAAAAGCACTGGCCTGCAGCCTGGCCTCTACAACTAGCCTCTACAACCTTGCAGGGGATAGGAACGGCCAGTTCTCCAGAATGCAGTACTCAATATTTAGATTGGGAGGATGAAGAAGGCCATAAGGGCATTTTTAAACCATTTGTCCTGGAACATCTTCCTCTTAATTTGTGGGGAAGAGATGTTTTGCAAGCTATGGGAGCAGTTCTGACCACTGAACCTGTGCAGCATATGCTATCGAAGCAGGGCTTTGTCCCTGGTCAGGGTTTGGGCAAAAATCTGCAAGGAGATGTGCAGATTTTAGCAGACAAGAAAATAATACAACAGTCACCTGGACAGTGTGCAGGGTTAGGAAATTTTTCCTAGGGGCCATTGCAGAGCAGCCAGAAAGCATTCCTATAAAATGGAAAAATGAAAAACCTGTTTGGATAGAGTAATGGCCCCTGAGTAAAGAGAAATTACAGGCTGCTCGTACTCTAGTCCAGGAACAGCTAGAAGCAGGACACATAGTGCCATCCACTTCTCCCTGGAATACCCCTATCTTTGTTATTAAGAAAAAGTCTGGTAAATGGAGGTTGCTGCAAGATCTTAGAGCAATAAATGATTGCATGGAAATTATAAGGGCAACTCAACCTGGGTTGCCTCGGCCTGTAGGTATTCCTGCAGGATATCATCTTTTAGTTATTGACCTAAAGGATTGTTTTTTCACCATTCCCTTGCATCCAAAAGACTCTGATAAATTTGCTTTCAGTGTACAGTCTATAAATTTCAAAGAACCATACAAGCGCTACCAATGGGTAACATTGCCCCAGGGTATGGCCAATAGTTCTGTAATTTGGCAAATGTTTGTGGCACGGGTTATTGCCCCTATAAGGTATAAATATTCTCAACTGTATATAAGTCATTATTTGGATGACATCCTACTAGCTGGACAGGACCCAGAAATAGTCCTTGAGGCTTTTGCTGACTTGCAAGAAGGCCTAGCACATGCTGGGTTAGTTATTGCTTCTGAAAAGGTACAACAACAGTTTCCATATCAATACTTAGGGCATCAGCTGTTGCAGACAGGAATAAAATCTACTCTTCGCCTAGATAAACTACAAACTTTAAATTATTTTCAAAAGTTGCTTGGAGACCTGAATTGGGTCCGGCCCAGTCTGGGTATTCCTACTGGAGACTTAAAACCACTTTTTGACATTCTACAGGGGAATCCAGACCCAACCTCCTTTCGTGAGTTAACACCTCAAGCAAGGCAATGTATTACTTTAATTGAAGAAAAGCTTGCCTCTGCTCATATTCATTATATTGACTACAATCAGCCACTGCTGTTGGTAATTTTCCCCTCCAAGCATAGTCCTACTGGAGATTTTTGGCAGCAAGGACCCATCCTGTGGGTGCATGAACATGTGTCACCTGTAAAAATTGTTATCTCATATCCATCAGCTGTGCTACGTGTTATTCAGAAAGGGTATAAACTTAGTTTGCAAACTTTTGGAATGTTACCTGATAAGGTTATCACACCGTATACCCAGGCAGAAATAACTTGGTTGCAAAATTTTGCTAAAGATTGGACTTTGTTTTTATGCACTAATCCCTGCAAGTTAGACAATCATTATCCTTCCCATAAGTTAGTCACCTTCTTTAAAAATCATCCTGTATGTTTCCCTAAAATTATTTCTTTGCAGCCTCTGGCAGGGGCACAAAATATGTTTACTGATGGATCTTCCACCGGGAGAGCTGTAGTAGACTCCCCTCCTGATTTTGATATTCAGTCTGTTAATACTAACTCTGCTCAGATGGCTGAATTGGTTGCTGTCCAGATGGCCCAAGAGAAATATGTTGATATTCCATTTAACCTTTTTACTGACAGTCAATATATAAGCAAAATTCTTGCACCGTTGGAAACTGCAGCTTATATTGCCTCTGTATCTCGAGTCCAGATGCAGTTATTGGCTATTCAAACTTTACTTTGGGCCTGATCTGTACGTAGGGCATTTGCGAGCTTATACTGACCTCCCTGGTGCTTTGAGTGAGGGAAACACTTTGGCTGATCAGCTTACTCGTCAGATTTATGTAATGAATCCCAAATCTTATGAAGCTGCAGAAAAAGTTCATAATCATTTTCATCTCAATGCTGGATCTTTAAGATTTCATTGTAAGATATCTCGAGAGCAAGCTACTAATATTGTTAAAAAAATGCTCTCTGTGCACAGAACTTTTAACTGTTTCCCATTTGGGAATTAATCCTCATGGGCTTGCCCCTAATCATTTATGGCAAATGGATGTCACCCATGTTCCATCTTTTGGGCGCATGCAATATGTTCACGTAACCGTGGATACATATTCTCATCTCATTTTTGCCTCAGCTCACACAGGGGAAAGATTA
>NW_004949112.1:7304078-7304702 GCF_000317375.1 Microtus ochrogaster
GTGGATTTTCCTGTCCAGAAGCCTGAAGACAGGACAGAGCGGAGAGATCAAAGAGATTCTGGCTTGTCAACTGAAGAGTTGCTGGTTTCCTGAGGAGCTGGCTGTGGTGGTCCGAGTGCCAAGGATTGTTCCTCTACCCGTCTACCCATCTACCCATCCCATGATATCGGCAGCCAGAGCTGTTTTTGTGCCACAGCAGCTAAAGCTGCTGGATTTTTCATTAGTCAGTCAGTTGCTTCCTGCTAGCACAAAGGATACCTTCTCAGGACAGGTGGCAAATGCCGTAGCCATTCAAATTGAGCTAAATTTACATACGAATATTGCAGTTAATTTTGCTCTTGGTTGTGGTTAAAGAACACTGCTAGATGTTACAGTAATAAGCTTATTGCTGTTATTCATAGACCCTGAGGTGTACAATTTACAAATTGGCTTTTTAAATTATTCTAGTTAGCTATACCAGGGCTATTTTCACCAGCGCTGAGACCTTACTTAAAGGGCTCCAATTTGGGCAGAATTATTAAGGATTGTTCAGGCACAGTCTCCTTAAGGGATGCTTACATGTGCTGGAGCATCATCTTCATGGTTATGATGCCAGAGCCAAAGGCAAGCTCAGGTCAATGTTGC
>NW_004949112.1:7305247-7311588 GCF_000317375.1 Microtus ochrogaster
AATGACCCTGGTCTCTCTGTGTGTTCTTTTCAATCTCCAGGCCCTTGCCCGACTCGCATTAGGTACAGTGGCATGCGAACTGTACCAAGGGTGTAACACCAAATTGGGTGTTACAATTCATGCTTCTTTATCAGCACAGGAAATTAGACTGTATCCTACAGTTAGCATCTGACAAGGGAAAACCCTGTCTGACAAGGTTGGAAGGTTCCCATTCAGGTGGTAACTCATTTCATAGCCGCATTTATGATTTCTGCTCTCCTAATTTGCTGTCCTGTTTAATAGATGGCAAACTTACATGCATGCCAAAGATTTCCTTTCAAATAAATTTATGATTATTGTCAGCAACTGTTGGATTTGTATATCTATTTATTTATGTTTTAGAACATTCTTATTTTAGTGTCTCAGTCAGGTGTTTTATTGCTGTGAACAGATGCCAAGACCAAGGCAACTCTTACAAAAGAAAGAATTTTTGTTGTGGTGGTTGTTTATCAGCAGTTTTTGTGGTTTTATTTAAACATGGATTAAAACATGCATGCAAGCTATGGTAGCCCAGCGTTGGGGTTGGTGGCTCTGGTGACATTGGGGTTGGTGGCTCTGGTGGTGTTGGGGTTGGAGGCTCTGTTGGCATTGGGGTTGGTGGCTCTGGTGGCCAGCTGTGTTGCTCTTTCTGTCATGGTCCTTGGAGGAAATGTTGTGAGCAGTCTCAGCACAGTAAGATTTGCTGAACATCAGAAGTCCTTTCAGCTCTTTGACATTGTGAACCAGAAACTTCCTGACACCGCTAGGCAGATGTGCTTGGTTTTCTTGCTCTTCCCATAACCAATGCTGGACATTAGGATCCGGCCCTTGAATCTTCTCTGTACCCTGCTCTTGACACCTCTGGGTTTTAGCCAGTTTCACTTAATTTTGACATATCCATCTTACTGGTGCTGGGTGAACTTCTTGGTCCTGTTTTTGAGGACCTTGGACTTTAGCAGAGGCTGGAGGGCAGCCATAATGATGCAAAAGAGATGGCATCCACCTCACAGGTAGTGCTGAGGAAGAAGAAAAGAAAGTATTTAACATGGTGGTGAGTATGACAGCGTGCCGGCAGTCAGGGTGTTCGAGCAGCAGCTGAGATCTCCTTTGTACTCCACAAGCAGTAGACAGGGACAGACCAATAGTATGGGCTTTCAAAAACCTCCAAGACCAGATGACACATCTTCTCCAAGGAGGCCACAACCCCTAATCTTTCCCAGTACATCAACTGATGACTGAGCCTCCAGGGATCATTGTCACACAGTGAACATGTGTACCTGGGTGTGCACTACACGTGGGCCAGTGTCCTCAGTGGCCAGAAGAGGGTGTTGGATCCCATGTCCAAGGTGGTTATGTGTCTTCTGGCATGGGTCCCCTGGAAGAGGAAATGCTTGCACCTGCTGAGCCATCTTGCCTGCTCTTGTATTTTTCTATCTCTGTATGCTCAGAGTTGCATAAAAGTGTCATGGTCCAAAATAAGTTACAAGTGGAAAATGTTTAAGACATTGTGATATAAACAACTGTTTTTATATATTTATTATGTATTCTGTAACCTTACTAAAATAATTTACCAGTTCTAGTAGTGTTATGTTCTTGTTTTTGGTTTTGGGAAGGGAGAACCAAGGGAGCCCTGCCTGTGTAAAGAACAGATAAAGCCTTGAGTGCATGTGTACTCTAGTCATAGGCACCACAATGTCAAAGGAGCCAATGCCTCCGTTCCATGGGACTAGATGAACTTCCCTCTGCCCCACCAGCACAGGAAGTTTCAGTGTGTTGGCTCACACCTTTAATCCCAGTACTTTGGAGTCCTGGGGCTTTAATCCCAGCACTAGGAAGGTGGAGACAGAAGGGGTATGACTCAGTGGAGAGAGGACTATAAGGTGTAAGGAGACAGGAGATCAAATGCAGTCTGAAAAAGCAGTCTGAGGACAGCATAGACACTTTGGTTTGAGCATTGGTATAGGTAAAAGGTCTCTCTAGTGGTTGGCCACTCTGGCTTCTCTGATTCTTCAGCTTTCACTCCTGATAACTGACTCCAGTTTATTCTTATTAAGAACAATTAGAAGCCAGGTGGTAGTGATGGATACCTTTAATCCCAGCACTCGAGAGGCAGAAGCAGGCAGATCTCTGTGAGTTTGAGGCCAGCCTGGTCTACAAGAGCTAGTTCCAGGAGAGGCTCTGAAAGCTACAGAGAGCAAGGCAGTGGTGGTGCAGGCCTTTAATCCCAGCACTCTGGAGGCAGAGGTAAGTGGATCATTTTGAGTTTGAGGCCAGCCAGAGGTAGAAGAGGCAGGTAGGAGAGGTAGAGGTATTTTTTGTAGGGCTGGGTTTGTAGCTAGGTGAAATCTTGTTTTGTTCTTCTGTGGTGATTGAAAGTTTTGCTGGGTATAGTAGTCTAGGCTGGCATCTGTGGTCTCTTAATGTCTGCATAACACTTGAGTACAACCTTCTGGCTTTCATTGTCTCCACTGAGAAGTCAGGTGTAATTCTGATGAGTCTGCCTTTTTATGTTACTTGTCCTTTTTCCTTTGCAGATCTTAATATTTTATTTACTCTCTATGTTTAGTGTTTTATTATGTGGTGAGGGGACTTTTTTTTGGGGAGATCCAGTCTATAGGTAAGCTTCTTTTTTTTTTACTTTATCCCTCTTTATCTTTTTTTTATTTTTTATTTATTTTTTTAATTTATTTATTTATTAAGGATTTCTGCCTCCTCCCCACCACCACCTCCCATTTCCCTCCCCCTCCCCCAATCAAGTCCCCCTCTCTCATCAGCTCGAAGAGCAATCAGGGTTCCCTGACCTGTGGGAAGTCTAAGGTCCGCCCACCTCCATCCAGGTCTAGTAAGGTGAGCATCCAAACTGCCTAGGCTCCCCCAAAGCCAGTACGTGCAGTAGGATCAAAAACCCATTGCCATTGTTCTTGAGTTCTCAGTAGTCCTCATTGTCTGCTATGTTCAGCAAGTCCGGTTTTATCCCATGCTTTTTTCAGACCCAGTCCAGCTTATATCTTCACAGGCATATCATTCTTTAGTTTGGGAAATTTTTCTTCTACGATTTTGTTAAATGTATTTTCTGTGCTTTTGAGTAGAACTACTCTTTCTACACTTATTATTCTTATATTTGGTCTTTTCATAGTGTTCCATATTTCCTGGATATTTTGGGTTATGCTTTTGTTAGATTTTCTTTGACTGATGAGTCTATTTCCTCTATTGTATCTTCAGCACTTTAGATTCTCTCTTCCATCTCTTGTATTCTGCTGTTCATGATTGTGTTTGTGGTTCCCGATCATTTTCTCATGATTTCTGTTTTTATAATTCCATAGCTTGTGTTTTCTTTATTGTCTCTATTTATGTTTTCAAGTCTTGAATTGTTTCTTTCATATGTTTGATTTCTTTTTCTTGGTTTTCTTTAAGAGATTTGCTGATGACTTCCAATTTTTGATTTGTCTTTCCCTCTATTTCTTTAAGGGAATTTCTCATTTCCTCTTTAAGAGTTTCAAACATTCTCTTGAAGTTATTTTTAGGTCATTTTCTTCTGCTTAATCTATATTTGGTTGTTCAGGTCTTGCTGTTGTAGGGTCTTTAGGTTATACGGGGGTTGTGTTGCTCTTTGTAGTGTTGTGTGTGTTCTTACCTTTTCTATTCATCTTTTCCTTTAGTAGGTGTGGTTGGGGCTGTCTGAGTTTCTCTTCAACAGTCTTCTAGGTGCCAATGTATCCAAAGTTCATATGGCTGTTCCTCATGGTACAGTCAGTGCCACAGTTCTAGTTACCCCATTGCTCACTCTGTGTTCCTGGAGATAGCTCTGTGCTCCTGTGCTTTGCTCTGCTTTCTTGGAGTTTGCTGTCTCAGGACTACTCTGGCCTAGGTTACAGGCTTTGACCACCCTGGTTCTGTAAATTCTGGTCTGAATCCCTTCCTGCAGAAGTCCCTGGCTTGGCATTGGTCCTGAAAGGTTTCTGGCTCCGGTCTACTGCCTTGGAGTTCCAAGGCTCGGGTGTGCCCAGAACTGCAGAGGACCTGGCTCAGGCTTACTCCCTCAGCAGTTCCAGACTCACAATCAGACCTGCGGAGATTCCAGGTTTCTGCCTACTCTTTTCTGGACCCACAGAGGTCCTGGCTCAGGACTACTCCCTCTGAGGTCCCAGAGTCACGCCTAGCCCCATAGAGATCTCTAGTTCCTGCCTACTCCTTTGGAGGTCCCAGATTCATGACCAGACTGGCAGAGGTCCTAGGCTCATGCCCAGATCCACAGATGTCCTGGCTTAGGTCTCTAATTTTTTTCTTTCTTAAAAAAACCATTAGTTTCTTTTAACGAGGGAAGGAGAAAAGCAGTATGCAGAAAGGAGATGTCTTGGGTTATGGGCCCAGATCCTTCACCTCATCTGTCTGAAATGACTGTTGAGGTGGCAGAGTGTGTAAGAGCATTTAGAGAACCCACAGTCTGAATGAACTATTGGCAATCTATTGGCAAGTTAGTCCTCAATCTTTACCCATGTGTTCTAGGTCGATTTGCTGAGGAACCAAATGATAGGGAAACTTTGCAGAGAAGCCAATATTTGCTGGCCAAAATTGACCCTGTCCCATTTTATACTAGCTTGTACCCACCTTATTTTTCTATTCATTTTATGGATATATCTTCATCTCTAAACTAGTCCCAAATAATCCGAGAAAACCCAGGATACACAGACAGAAAGGCTCAACAAATGTTTTTCAGTGGAAAACAAAACAAATAAATAGAAATATTTAAGATATCCGATGCCAATAGGTAATTAGATATCTAATAATACAATTAAAACCCAACAAAACCTCTCATAACTACCTACAGAATGAGTTGTACTTTAGTCCTCTCGGAAAGTGAGACAGGAGAGCACATCACTGAAGAGTGTACTAATCTCCACAGGGGGAGAGAGGGACACTTTGGTCCTCCTGGACAGTGAGACAGGAGAGCACATCACTGAAGAGTGTACTAATCCCTAGAGGGGGAGAGAGGGAATACAAGTTTTTAAAGTTTTGTGAAGCTGTAAGGGTCTGTGATGAAATACACATCACATCTGCACAAACATACACTAGATTTCAGGGACTCCCAGACTTTTGGTTGTCAAGCCAGAATTCTAATATCCCTTCAAAGGAAGGTCTGAGAGTTATCAGCTCAGAGGAAAACCAAGAAATACACATTCACTATACCAGTTTTCTTTTGTGTATGTGTTTTTAAACTTCTTTTCCTCTATATAGGATGGGCTCTTCCACAAGGAGATGGGTATACCTTCCCCTGGGCTGCATCATGCTGTTCAATCTCACTAACACTAACTTTGAGTTTCAAAAGGGAGTGCTTGCCAGCATCAGAGCGGGCATCACAGAAGATGAGCATGGAACACATGCTCTCTGACACTCATAGACCTCAAGGAACTCAAGAAAGAGCACAGTGTGGACGCCTTCTGGAATTTCATGTTGTACTTGAAAAAATCTCAGAGGCCCGGGCATTACAGTATCTTCTTAAATATAGCTCAAGACTTTGGGACCTGTACATAGACTGTTTGCTTTCAAGGTCTCATGGAATGGGAAGAAGACAGGGGGTATCTTCCAACTATAATTTTCCACAGAAAATGAAAAGAGTTGATTTGAAGGTATACCTATGAAAGTAGTGAAGTGGCATTATTAAAAATTTGATATTTAGTACTTCTTGTTATTTCAGGTTTATCTATCTAGCAAATTTGTCTTGTTTATTTTCTTATAATAATTATAAAAATAATTAAAATAATAAGAAAAGTATAATTTTCTAATTAAAATAAATAAATTTTGCATTATTTAGAAATCATGAGAATGCTTGATTATAAATGATCTTGGAATATAAATATTGCTAGATCATTAAAATCATCTTATTGCTCCCCCATGAGTAGTTCATAAGAAAGTCATACAGCTCTGTATTCATTCATATTGTAAGACTTAAATACCAGGCTTGTTGCAACCTTTTGTACAAAACATTTTCTTTCTTTTATTTTTTTGGTTTTTCGAGACAGGGTTTCTCTGTGGCTTTGGAGCCTGTCCTGGAACTAGCTCTGTAGACCAGGCTGGTCTCTGAAGGCAGATGGGATTAATACAGACAAATTGGTACAAGTTTATACAACTTTAATGTAAATAGCACACTCACGCAACCGAAGTTCCAGCGATGCACCGAAACAGGAAACAGGAAACGGGAAGCGGGCCGCAGCGTCTGCGCGCCCCAATTTAAGTAAACATTTGCCCGAGGCCGTCCTGCCCCCAAAAGGCGGGCTCTCTCTACATCTCCCCCTTTTGTCTAAATAAGACAGAACTAAACTAAC
>NW_004949112.1:7315518-7317225 GCF_000317375.1 Microtus ochrogaster
TGGTTTCTGCCAGAGGTGGCGGAAGTGTCCATTTGAGTCCACATGGAGGGCCGGTCTGAAACAACTCAAAACTGAAATTTATCGTTCTGCCTGAGGATTTATAATGTGTGTGAAGAGGTTATTTTGAATCAGACCAAGTCTGCCGCTGTGGTGGTTTGCGTGGGCAAGCGCACCCGGAAGCGCAATGTGAGCCCTGGAGCAGTAGCGGCGAGCGAGCCCGCGGCTTCTCTTGTGAGCCACGCGGTGCTGGACACCGCGGTTGAGGAGTCCACAGGGAGAGGCGAGCAGAGTCAGCAGGTGCGGAATGGGAACCTGCTGTGCGCAAGGCAGGCTACCCACTTATTTACCAACGCTTCCCTCTGGCGACCAATCTCGCTCGCAAAAGCTGACTAGATCGGGTTCCCCGTGCAGCGTGGTGGCTGAAGGCCCTTTGACCCGGGACCCGCGGGGCGGCTTAGGCGACCGCCCGGGTCCTGGTGCGGGCGCAGGGAAAATCTGCCCCATGTTGGGCGCCAAATGAAGGCTGATCAGATTAATACAGACAAATTGGTATAAGTTTATACAACTTTAATGTAAATAGCACACTCATGCAACCGGAGTTCCAGCGATGCACAGAAGTAGGAAACAGGAAACGGGAAATGGGCGGCAGCGTGTGCACGCCCCAATTTAAGTAAACATTTGCCCAAGGCCGTCCCGCCCCCAAAAGGCGGGCTCTCTCTACAGGTCTTTAACTCACAGAAATCCACCTGCCCCTGCCTCCCGAGTGCTGGGATTAAAGGTGTGCACCACCACCTCCCAGCCTTGAACAAAACATATTCAATTGGGTTGCTTAGAAGAATGGAATCTTATATTAAGAAATATTAATTTTCCTTGATACTATAGAACTAGATTATAAAATATGTTTTACATTTAGGAAGGAAAACAAAAAATACCTCAAGCAAGATGCCAAGTGAGAGCAGAATCCTGTTAGTACTTGCCAAACCACATCTCCTATTGTAATTAAAATTCTCATCTCCAGTTTCTTCATCTAGCTATATAATTGTTTTATTGAGAGCGTTTGGAGTATGTACATATATTTAAGTATATTGTCAATAATTTGTTATTTAAAAGCATTTTGTCAATCGTCTTTGTTTGGAAATACTACTTCACATGAAAATACAAATTTTTAAAACTAATCAGTATAGTGAAGTTGTGATTAATTTTATAAGGTGTCTTGTACTCTAATATTGACTTTAAAACTGTGCCCCAACTAATGCCAGTATCTAAAAGTGATATTTAATATTGCTATAATGTCGTTTGCTTTATGAAATTACATTTCAATACTAATCCGTCTTATATATTAAATATTTTTCTATATATTAAGACTAAAATCTTTATGGTACAGTTCTTTTTTAAGTGTATGGACATGTTTCCTGTGTGTGCGTGCATGCGTGTGTGTGCACTATGGGTGTGCAGTGCCTGCAGGGGCTAGAAGAGTACATTGGATCCACTGGCGTGGGATTACAGACAGTTGGGACTTACCATGTGGGTGGAAGAATTGAACCCAAATCCTCTGGGAGAGCAATCAGTGCTCTCAACCTCTGAGACATCTCTCCAGCCCTGTGGTATAATTCATACCATCACAACATTCAAAAAGGAACAAAAAACACACATGAAGAAGTTACAGTTTAGCAAACACAGCATGATGGATGTTTTGCCTAGGTATTA
>NW_004949112.1:7317855-7318407 GCF_000317375.1 Microtus ochrogaster
CAAGTCAGTACTTCTATAGTAATGACTTCATCCTATGCTCCAAGTAAGTACTTCTATAGTAATGACTTCATCCTATGTTCCTCGTCAATACTTCTATAGTAATAACTTCATCCTATGCTCCAAGTCAATACTTTGGGGACTTGAAAAGTGGCTATAGTTGGTAAAGTGCTTGTGGCACAAACATAGGGCTAAGAGTAGATATTCAGGCAGAGCAGCATGTGTCTGTCTGTCCAGAACTGGGAAAGAGGAGACAGGAAGATCCCTGGCACTTTCTGGACAACCAGCCTACCAGAATTGGTGAACGAGACTCAGCGAGAAGCCTGATCTCAGGAAATGAGAGAGTAGTAGAGGAAGATACCTAATGCTACCCTATGTTCACTCCCACCACTGCCCACCCCACCCCTTCCCTCTCCTACTTCTGCACACTCCACCACTGCCCACCCCATCCCTGCCCACTCCTACCCCTGCCCACTCCTACCCCAGCCCACTCCTACTCCTGCAAACTCCACCCCTGCCCACTCCACCCCTGCACACTCCACCCCTGCACACTCC
>NW_004949112.1:7322002-7326222 GCF_000317375.1 Microtus ochrogaster
TAAACACTGCTTGGCCCTTTAGCTCTAGCCCTTACTGGCTAATTCTGATATCCCAATCAACCCATCTCTAATAATCTGTGAGCACCGGTCTTACCGGGAAGATTCTAGCCTATGTCCATCCTGGGTCGGAGCTTCATCGCGTGTGTCTGCCCAGGAGCAGGGCATGGCGTCTCTGAGCTCACTTCCTCTTCCTGCCAGCGATCTGTTCTGTTTACTCTTCCCACCTATGTTTTAACCTATGAGGGCCAGCCAAGCAGTTTCTTTATTTTTTTAACCAATGACCTTCCTCCATCAAACCAGATGTTTAAAAAATTTCCACACTTTTCCAGGGTAAAGAACCAATAAAAATCTGCCCTATAGATTTTCTAATTGGCTATTGTGAAGAAATTGTGAAAAACGTTGTTCTCAATTGTTTTGATGATTATGACACATTTTTCTCTGTTCAATCAAATTAAATATACTCAAACTTAAGAAACAGCAAAATAAATACTAGATAAAAATGTAATTGTCTGATGGTTTGACTTGAATAAACCTTGAAATCAAGGGGGTGTATTATCTGAGTTAGAACCAAATTCTCATGAAGTACTACTAGGGCTTTAATAAGGGTTTATATACATACACAAATTTAGGGAAGGTAAACAAACAGCAACCAAACAGCAGGACAAGAACCTTCAGGGTTAAAGAAGGAACAAACCACCTGCAGTGGCACATGTCTTTAATCCCAGTATTTGCAGTTCAGTGGCAGAGTCAGGCAGACCTCTGTGAGGTGGAGGCCAGCCTGGTCTACAGAGCAAGGTCCAGGACAGCCAAGGCTACACAGAGAAATCTTGTCTTGAAATAAACAAAAGAAAAAAGAAATCTCTTAGCTTTTCAAATATGACTTTACAAGTTGCCTTACTGATGGTTCTGTTTCTGTGAAGAGACATTATGACTACATCCATGGCACTCTTATAAAAGAAAACCCTTAATTGAGGCTGACTTACAGTTTCTGAGGTTTTGTACATTATCAACAAGGTGGGGGATATGACAGACTGCTGGCAGGTGTGGTGCTGGAAAGGGTCTGAGAGTTCTAAATCTGGATCTTCAGGTATCAAGAAGAGTGAGCTACTAGTTTGAGATTCTGAAATCTCAAAGCCCATCCCCCAGTGATGCATTTCCTCCAGCAAGGCCACACCTACTCCAAAAAGGTCACACCTAATAGTGCAACTCCTTAGGAGTCTATTAGGGCCATTTTCTTTCAAACTACCACACAGGTATTATTTCATGTAACTGAGTATACATGATACCAGTATACATGATACAGAGTATACATATACCAGTTAGGTGGAAAGCAGAATGAAACTGTAGGTCCAATATATTTTTAGGTTGAAAGTATTTTGCCCATTAAGGGAGGAGCCCTGGGCTCTGGAAATCAGCTGGTACTAGTGAGATGATTGAAATCCATTTTCTATAAGCAGGCTGAAAGGTGTCATGGCTTTCCTTGGAGACAATTTAATAGCTTTCATAATCTGCATATGAACAATTACAGTTCAATAGTACAGTGCCATAAAGCAAGACTATATAATTTGACTCCAAAAATTGTCTGAACATTTGTCATCACCTATAGTAACTGTGAAAATTGTATTCAGTCAATAATAAACAATTTTAATAAAAATAGATTACAAATGATCTCCTCATTCTCTTAAATTATATTCTGCTACAGTAGATTATTTAAAAATAATGTCATCGGGCTGGAGAGATGATCAGTGGGTAAAGGTGCTCACCACCAAAGCTGGTGACCTGAGTTCCAACCCTCATACCTTAGTGGAAGGAGACACTCCTGCAATCTGTCCTCTTGCCCCTATTTGCATGTGGCACACATATAAACACACACAGAAATGCATTTTAAAGAAATTTTAAAATAAGAACACTTGCTAAAATGAACACTGTTTTAGAACAGCTCATTGTAAGCAATTTTAAAGATTTTAGGTATGTTAAAATTTCTCCCAGGAAATTCTCCTAATCTGCATTGCTTGGTCCTGGAAACCTGACTGGGGAGATGTGGGAGTGACAGACAAAGATCAGATCAAGTGGGGATGAATTCCCCCTCTGCAGCCAGGAAGCTCATTTATTATGCACAGCATAAGGAAGAGGGGTCAGTTAGTCTCAGTGGGAGGTCTCTGTCCTGGAGCAGCCACAGGCTGTAATCATCAAGAAGAAGGAAGTTGTGGTTTATGCTTTCTGTTTGATCAGGGAAGCATTGCCATTCACTTGAGCCTGACCCAGGGAAGGCTTTGCCATTTCTGAATCATTGTGATCCATGATGCTGTGCTAACATCAGCAACACATATTCACTCAGTACCACATCATCTGTTCCCCACAGTAAAAATGAAAATGAAACATGAAAATGAACATGAAAAAAATCATGTCCTCAGGCCTGGAGAGATGGCTTAGAGGTTAAGAGCACTAGCTGCTCTTCCAAAGGTCCCGAGTTCAATTCCCAGCCACCACCACATGGTGGCTCACAACCATCTGTAGTGAGATCTGGTGATCTCTTCTGGCATGCATGCATACATGCAGGCAGCTTCTAATGTGTGTGCACACATGTAGGCAGAACACTGGATACTTAATAAATCATAAAAACAGAAAAAAAGAAAAAAATCATGTCCTCATCCGTATAGAAAACCTCACTCCTGTTTGTCCTTCCTTCATTTGGCAAACACTCATTGAGGTAGAGAAACACTGGTGACAACCTAGACACAGTCTTTGGTGCTCAGAGTTTTCATCACAGACAGACAAAAGGTGGAAAAACAGTGACATAATAAATAACTCAAAAAATTTTCTGTTCGATTTGTTTGTTGTTTTTATTATTTTTTTATTTTATGGTTTTTTGAGACATGGTTTCTCTGTGTAGCATTGGAGCCTATCCTGGAACTTACTTGGTAGACCAGGCTGGTCTCAAACTTACAGAGATCCATCTGCCTCTGCCTCCTGAATGCTCGTATTAAAGGCATGTGCCACCACCGCCTGACAAAAGCACTTCAATGACATCAAAATGAAGCTGAAAGAATTCCAGAAATGGTCTTGAGTAGCAGGGGTATGGAGACATACTATTTCTCTTTCTTTCTCTGTGCAGAGTTATCTAATGAAGGCAGCTATTTTTAATATTTAAAGTCAGCATTTTATTGTTATTGTTGTTTTACTACTGCAGAGTCAAAATCTGTTTCATGGGTTTGTGTTTATGCACAGTTCATTTAACTTAATGCATACCTGATGTATTTCTAGAGAACTTAAGGGTACAAACCAGCTAATTCTGATTCCAAAACATAAGTTTATTTACTTGATTAGTGTGTGTTTCAGTTGGAAAGCTTGGAATTTCATCTTACCTGACTCATGGAAGAAAATAAGAAAATACTGTCCACTCCTCAGGCAGGGAAGCCTAGACAGCAAGTTCACTAGAAATCCAGAGGAGCATAAAAGCAGAAATGTTTATGATGCTATCAGAGAGGTGGACTCACTTGCACACTGTACAGTGGCTGGAACTGTGCCAGATAAACGCGTTAAAGATCTGCCTACCGTCTGTAAGGTCTCTGTAGCAAGCACTACTACTGCTTCCTGTCAACAACATAAATACCATGTCGTGCAAAGCTGTTAGATAATAACCTGTTTTATTCTGCTGTCTCTCTTCTTAATGAGGAGCAGAGCAGTGATCAGGCTAAGTCAATCTGGAGATAGGACTATGTTCTGTGTGCAGAACTGGTACTCAACTGAGTCATATCAATTTTTCTATAACTTGTTTATGTTTATACCATGGTACTTATACCCTATAACTGGAGAAAAGCATTAAAAATCTTGAAGTATTTATATTCCAGCTGCTTTAACATGCTGTCCTTGCTCAATGTCACATGCATAGTATCCTGTGGGCTGATTCTTCTTTTTGAGGACAGTGCCTTGTGCATTTCAAGACCTCAAGGGAAAGGCTGCAAGAGTCAAGGCCAACATCACCAACTCATTTCCTGAGGTGTTGATCATAATAATAAACTATACATGACCTTACCATTGGGGAACTAAGAGTCTGTGAAAGTTCACAGTCTACAGATGCTGAGAAGGTTCATTGCACTTAGCTCTGGACATGAGGACTGTGTGTAGAAATATGAGTGGCGGGGCTGTGTCTCCAGAACCCCAGCCGCACCCTGGCCGCCTGGCTAGCTTATGTCCCGAAATAATTACACGGACACTGT
>NW_004949112.1:7329147-7336531 GCF_000317375.1 Microtus ochrogaster
CTGCGTTCTTCTGTTTCCTCACACACTGCTTGTCACTTCCACAGTAGGGAAATAGCTTCAAACTTTTATTTATTTAATTTTAAATTTTGTCTATTGTGTGTGTGGGGAGTTTTGACGGCATGTATGTCTGTGTATGTGAGTGTCTGGTACCTGAGGGCAGCAGAAGAGGGATATGATTTTCTGGAACTGGAGTTATAGATGGTTGTGAACCACCATGTGGGAACTAGGAGTTGAGCCTGGGTCCTCTGGAAGAGCAGTCAGTGCTCTTAACCACAGAACCATCTCTCCAGCGCCACCTTGAAAATGTATATATTAACAGTAAAGGCACCTGTATCTTTATTTTTATTTTTGCTCTTTAGCTTGTGGCTGACATTTGCATTTTAAAGTAGATACATTTATTTTCTATTTTCACACACATATTATTTGTTGCTCCTGGTGTTCATGTATCTGTCTGATGATAGCACCTTGATTCCTGATTCCATCTAGGAATTTTAGATGATTTTGGACTGTTTATGGCTCCAAGAGCAAGGGATACTCAGATCTTGCCAACTGCAAGATGATGAGCTCAAGAGTTGGCAAGTGACCAATCAAGGGCCCCAAGATGTGGAGAGCACTGCACAAATTGTTGAGACAATGCACCCACTCTTCTCCATCTTTGGAGTTCTTTGTTTTGCTTCTCTTAAAGAAAGCCTCAGAGCTGCTCTTCCAAGGTGTTCAGGTTTCAGGTGCCTAGGAGCCTATAACAGGTACAAACCCAGTGGTCTACATGGAAGACAAGCCTTAAGCAGCATGACCTCTGCCCTCCCTCAGGCTGCAGGTCTGGGCCATATGTTTCTCCCTGGTAGACCCTTACTGTCCCCAACAGTTTCTGCCCCTCTTGCCCCTCATCCCTCCCGAGGCCCCATTACCTGCCCATCCTCTCATATTCATTCACGTGGTATACACTGCTGTTGATAAGTTTCTCAACTGAAGTCATATCACCCACACTGGCCGCCCCGTGGAGCTGTTCTACAGGGTCATACCAATTAAGTACAGGGAAAATTGCTGCCGTTTCCGACCAAAGCACCCATGACCTAGGCATGCGCACCACAGGTGGTGTACCAGCAAGTCTGCTGAGGGGCTCTAATAGTAAGGGCATTGTATTCAAAGTTCTCCTGCATTGTGAGCCTCAAGGCTCCCACAGGCCCTCCTGGCCCTCCTACCTGCCCCCCTGCCTCCTCCTTTAGCCACCCACTCCCCCACTCAAAGCCAACAGTAAATGTTCAAAACACTGGTTAAGTCTCCCCAATGAACCAAATGAGCATCCTGCTAGGGCAAGTCCTTGGTTCAGTATGAGCTGAACTCTGCTTCATCCTTAGCAACACAGTTTCATGGGCATAGTGATGCGCTGTGAGCACACAATGGTGCTCAACAGCTGTGCACCATGTGTGTTCTGTGCATGCCCATGTCAGATTCCAGTGACAAAAGCTTACAGTGTTCAGCACATGTAGACAAATATTGTATGTTTTCTCTTTTAAGGATGTTCCCTTTTAAGGTTCTGATATGGGAACTTCAATCTGAATAGCCACAGAGGTTTGGAACCTACTAAGGGACCAGGAGGGAGGAGAGTAGCTCTCAAGGAAAGGAAGTAGTCTAAAGTGTTTGGGAGCTAAAAGGAAAGCTAGATGGGACAGAAAGGTAAAGGAGGCAAAACGGAGAGGGACAACCAATACTAAGGTCCTTTGAAAAACTATATGAAAACCAACTACCCTAGAAGCTTCCTATACATATGTTAAAAGAACCCACAGGGAGACAAAAAACAAGAGAGAGAAGGCCTCAACTAGACATATTGTGACACCAAATTAAACCTCCAGTGCCAAAAACAGGTTATAGCCTGGTGAGTCATTAACCAAAGGGACTCATGGAAACCACCAAATAGCACAGCTATTGCCAAGGCTCTTGGTTGCTCACAAAACCTGTTAAGGTCTTGTTTCTGAAGGTAACACTTCTGTCACTGAATATGGAGAAATTGAGCTGGTGTCTAACTAGATTATTCACCTACTAACCAGAGTTCACGGTACTGGAAGGTACTCTGCATGCTCCTGGAGGAGAAGCACAAATCCTTCAACCTACAACCACACCCACATGGAAGGAAGCTCACAGACATCTGGAAATTTATTTCTAGGGGATCCAGCACCCTCTTGTGTCTTTTCAGGCACCAGAAATGCACACAGTGAGCATACATACATGAAGACAAAACATACACAGACATGAAAGAAATGTGATCTTTAAATATTGAGAAGCAATACATTTATGTAGTAAGTTCACTCTTAAAATATACAACCTGGTAGTTTTTTAGTATGTTCTTAAAATTATGCAACCATCACCCTATTTATTTTTAAAATATTTATGCATTCAAGGAAAAAAAACCTTTATTCATTAGTAGTTACTCTTCATTCCTCCAGACCCCACCCCCTATCAGTTACCAATCTAACTTTCTGCTTCAAGTGTCTCATTATGGGTATTTAATAGAAATCAAATCATTAAAGAAGTGTCCCATTCTTCAGTCCTTTGGCTACTTTCAACTGAGCTTAATGTTTGTGATACTTATTCATGTTATAGGATATATCAGATCTCTACCCTTATCCATGGCTAGAAACTAGACTGCTGTATTACCACACTCCCCTTTGTTTACCCACTCATCAAGCAGTAGGTAATTGGGGCTTCTCCCTTTTTTCTTTTATGAATGCCCAGGCACTAGTGCAGCCTCCCAAGGTAACTTGAGGCACAGGATACATTGTAGACATTCTGCCAGCAGCCACTGTGCCCTGGAACAGGGAGCATAAAGCTTTGAGTCTTCAAGTATTGATCTTCAAAACCTAGAAACAGATGACTTTCTAGTAATGACTATCAAATCGTTAAGTCCTGAATTCAGGTCACTGTGCAACTAGTTATGACAATTTGACACAAGCTAGAGTCATTTTGGAAGAGGGAACCTCAATTGAGGAAAAAGTCAAGACTGGTCTATGGACAAGACTGTGGTATGGGTGAGCCCAGCTCCCTAGGGACAGTGCCACCCCTGGACAGGTACAGGGCTAGATGATATAAGGTAGACTGGCAAGCCATGGGGAACAAGGCAGTAAGTAGCATTCTTCAGTGGTTTCTGCTTCAGTTCCTTCCTTAGATTCTGCCCTCTTGAGTTCCTGTCCTGATTTCCCTTGGTGTTGGAGTGCATCCTGAGAGATTTAAGCAGAAATATATCATTTTGTCCCCAGGGTGCTTTTTGGTCAGTTTTATCATGGCAGTGAAAATGCTAAGACACATAACTATGATTGTATTTCCACAGTTGCTGAACTCCCAAAACACATCTGCACTTTAGTGACTGAACAGGTTTTGACTACAGATTTGTGACCTGGAGCATTTATCCTGATTCTGTCCAGATTATGGCTCATTTTCACCAACATATTCAAGGTACCAAAGTTTCACTAACAATCTTGGTACCTAGTCAATAGTGCAACCCCATCTTTAAAAAACAACAACAAAAAAATCTTTCATTTCAAAGGTTTATTTTTAATGGCATGTCTGTATGTGCAGTATGTGCACATGACTATAGGCACCCTGGGAGGTCAAATAAGGGAATCCCCTGGACTGGAATTATACAAGTTGTGAGTTGCCTAAAACAGGTGTTAGGAATCACACTGGGCTTTTGGAAGAGCAACAAGGACTCTCAACTGCTGAGCCATCTCTCCAGCACCCAAACGTAAGTTCTTAAATACTGAATTACCTCTGGATTGGATCTAAACGCATTTCTAGCAGCAGCAGAAACCAGTGTTCACATAGCCCACTCTGTTGTCTTTGATAAAATGCAGGCTACTCAACAGAAATGAAGGAGGAAATCTGTAAAGAAACACCAGTACCCAGATGGAGAAAGAGGTTGGGAAGAAACTCCTCCTTGCTCAAGTTTTATGTGTTAAGCCCTAACAATATTTTAGACATTTTTGGAAATACTTAAATTTCTGGAGATTTATAAATGTAGGAGAAAAAAAAATCAAGTCTAGCTTGAGGTGATACTCCCCTCGGGAATCAGCAGCCATCAAGGCTGATGGTCAACAAGTCAGGATTCTTTTTTTTTTTTAATTCTAAATCAAAAGCCCAGGAAGACGGCTAAACTCTATCGAGTGCTGGATCTTAAGCTACAATTTGAAAATAAGCAATGTTTCATGATGTTTTGTAATAATTCGTATTCTAACACTTGTCATAAATCTGAATAAAGCTTGTTCTGCATCACTGTGAGGGATCTGGTAAAGCAACAAAAAGGATCCCCTCATTTGTCCTGAAATGGTTTAGCATCCCTTCTATCACCAGTCTAAGCATTTTAGGAAATTCACACACATCCCTGAAATTAATGGGGACAAATGGTATTTCTCCACACTTTCATAACTCTGAAAAAATTGTTTCAGCCAGGCATGGGAACTCAATGCAGGAAACTGAAGCTAGAGCTGTGCACAAGTTTGAGGCTAGCCTCAGGTACATACTAAGCTCCAGGCCAGCTAGGATGACAATGTGAGACATGTCCCCAGACCACCACCACTAGTCCCAACAAAGAAACAACCTCATACCAACACCATGGCTCCCAACAAACAAAACCTTAAAATGTGATTTAAAACCTTCTGATGGTTAACATTAAAGGTTTAATTATTGTGCTTAAGATCTCTCTCTCTCCTCCTTCCTCCCTATGTATGTATGTATGTATGTATGTATGTATGTATGTATGTATGTATCCATGTATCTATCTATGTATCTATGTATCTATCATCTATCTATCTATCTATCTATCTATCTATCTATCTATCTATCTATCTATCTATCTAAATGCCTTTAGCGTGTAACCTAATTTGTACAGAATGTCAGCCCACTCCTCCCACCCAACCCATTTTTTTAAATCGGATGTTGAAGATTTTTAAACTGTCTGATCCTGTTGAATCTGTTGTTCTAGCAAGATAAGACAGTGATTTTTGCTTTTGTAATCAAACTTGCTTACTCTGCTAAAAAAGATGACTAGGACAACTGCAAGACATTTATGCTAAAAAATTAGACCCTGCCTACATTTAGTCAGGATACATGTAATCTTGTGGGTTTTGTCTTTACAAGTCCTGGGCTGATATGACTAGATACTACATCTTGAGAGCACTCTCAGATGCAGACCTGGTCCCAGTCATTTCAGGTCCCAGAAATTAAAAGCATCTTATTATTTATCCATGGTCACTGCAGTGGTTTGAAAGAAAACAGCCCCCAATAAGTGACACTAATGGGTGTGGCTTTCCTGGAATTGTTGTACCCTTGTTGGAGGAAGTGTGTCACTTGGGTGCAGGCTTTGAGGTCTCCTATGCTCAAACTACTCCTAGTGTTGCAGACTACTTCCTGTTGCCTGCAAGATATAGGACTCTCAGGTACAGCGGCAGCACCATGTTTACCTGCATGACACCATGTCCCACCATGATGATAATGGACTGAACCTCTGAACTGTAAACAAGCTACCGCTTTTCCTTTATAAGAGTTGCCACTGTCATGTGATGGAGGAAGGTCATTGTTTAAGTAATAAAGAAACTGCTTGGCCTCATAGGTTAAAACATAGGTGGGAGGAGTAAACAGAACAGAATGCTGGGAGGAAGAGGAAGTGAGCTCAGAGGCCATGCTCCCCTCTCCTGGGCAAACACATGCGATGAAGCTAGCCGCCAGGTCAGACATGCTGAATCTTTCCCGGTAAGACCAGTGCTACACAGTTTATTAGAGATGGGTTGATCGGGATATCAGAATTAGCCGGTAAGGGCTAGAGCTAATGGGCCAAGCAGTGTTTAAATGCATACAATTTGTGTGTTGTTATTTCTGGTGTAAAGCTAGCCATGCAGGAGCTGGGCTGTGGGAAGAGGCCTGCAGCTCCTACTACAGTCATGGTTTCTCTTCATAGCAATACAAACCCAAACTAAGACAGTCTGGTGAATCTCTGAGCAACTGCAGACCCTAACAATCTGAACTGGCCGTTATATTTACATATAAAATGTAACATACTGAAGTACACTGTGGATAAGTGGGAGGAAAAATTTTAATCTATCTTACTAAATAGAGTTTAACTAGCAGGCATAGGCTACACAGTGAGTTCCAGGCAAGCCAAGGTAGAATAAGACCAAACAAAGCTACCTTGGTGGAAACTTGCCTAGCATACATGAAATTCTGGGTTCAATCTCCAATCCATGCCTACAATCCCAGCAACTAGGAGGCAGAATCAAGAAGATGAGGAATAAGGTCATCCTCAACTGCAGAGTGTGTTTGAGGCCTGGGATACATGAGACCCTGTCCCACCAACAAGTGGAAGGCTCAGGGTTTTGGGGTCAATCTATTTTAGTCAGAAACTTGAGCTTGTCACCAAGTCTAACCAAACTTACTCAAATTGTGCTCAGACCTGACCTAAATGCATGCACATACACACAATAAAAACAAATTTTTAAAAGTTTCAACTAACAAATGCAAAACAATTCTTTATTACTACAGCATACAAAATATTTATAAGTAAACATGCAACATAGTTCAAGTTTGGAGGAATCTCACCAGCCATCTTCATATAGACATACAGAAATATCTGGTTGTTTGTGCCTATATAATCTTAGTTTTCTTATGTATCTCAGTGAACACTAAAGGAAAGGCAATCGATGCATTAGACATTGATGGTACTTACAGATAGACAGATCACTGTCAGAGTTTTGATTTAGTTTATTTCCCTTTAGAGAGAAACTGTATTTTACCTTGGGCATCAGGCTCAAACCCTAAAGTGAAGGCGTAAGTCACAAACAATGCCACAGCAGTTTGGAATTATGATTAATAGGGTAATATTTATTTAAAGGGGAAAAAACTTACAGATCACTGTCAGCCCTCTGCGCAACCAGGAAGGGAGTCTAGTCGCTGGCCGAGCAGGAAGTGAAGAGAGGAGAGAGAAGGAAGTGGACGCTTTTTTAAAGGGAGAGAGACCACGCCCCAATGGGCTGGTATCTCAGCGGCTATAGGCTGGAGGAGCGGAAGGACTTCCTGCAACACCTCCCCCTTTTGTTTAAGTAAGAGAGTTCTAAACCTACTATGAAATTATATACAATAAGTACAAATATCCTATTCTAACTAGCTTAGGTCTTGTATAATAAATAACTTGGCCTAGTCATGAGAGAAAAGTAACTACACTTACATAGTCTTCAACCCCATCGAAGATCTGAGAAGGGAAATAATGTTACCTGGGTAATTAGGAAGTTCAGTAAAACAACTTTCAAAACATGCAACAAATCACAGAGACAACTAGCTACCTGGGCAATCACCCAAAGTCACATTAGCAGCATTGAAGCAACCAACTTTGGCTAAGGCC
>NW_004949112.1:7343746-7344880 GCF_000317375.1 Microtus ochrogaster
GAGAAGGAAGTGGCCACTTTTTTAAAGGGAGAGAGACCACGCCCCAATGGGCTGGTATCTCAGCGGCTATAGGCTGGAGGAGCGGAAGGACCTCCCGCAACGCTAAAGTTTGGTGATGTTCACAGCAGCTTTAAAAAATCTCTAAACGGCCATTTCCATTTTAATCACTAGATGTGGATTATAACCTTCAATCTGAAAGTCTTCAACTTTGAAATCATCAATTGTCTCAACTTTTTGAAGAATTTTGAGCTTTGGGAAAGGTCTTGGGTCTTGCTGAAGCAAAAAATAAAATCATGTTTTACTTTATATCTGTTCCCATGTCTCCTTTTGAAACAACACAGTATTTTATCACAAAGTACTTCTTTACAGCAATGCAATACAGTACTGTCTTTCTTTTCTGCAAGATTAGGGATTGCGCCTAAAGCCTCAGAAGAGCTACATTATTAATCTGCCATCAGCTATGGTCCAGCTTTTTATCAGCTTTTTATTCTGAGACAGGGTCTTAGTCAAGGTATCTAGGCTTATGTTGAACCCACTCTGTAGCCCAGGCAAGCCTTGAACTTGGAATGCTCCTGCTCCAGCCTAAGTAGCTGTGAATACAACATGAAGTCACCAGATAACTCGTGAGAAGTACATTCAACACAGGGACACAATTCTTGACTTTTCTGAGTCTAACTTTTTTCCTTAATGTTCACAAAACATTGACACTCATATACTTATTACCATTTCAATTCATTTGCTGGCTGCTGTATTATAGGAATTTGAAAGGAATTTAAAAAGACAGGCTTTTTAAAGTTTAGTACTTAAGCATAAAACTAAAGTCAAACATTTATTTTTCAGCTCCTCAAGTAAAATTATGAGTTAAAATGCATATCTCCTGGCTCTTCTCTCTGGTACTGATGCTTAATACCTTACTGTGTTCTGTGCTTGTGGTTGGTAAGGCCAATGACGGCTTCATTCCCGCTTATCTCCTTTATTAAAAGCCCTGCATTTGGAGCACTTCAATGTAAGACAGCATCAACCAGAGTGTAGTAATAGGTGCGGCGGGGCTGCATCCCCAGAACCCCGGCCGCACCCCGGCCGCCTCCGGCTAGCTTTACCCGAAATAATTACACGGACACTGTATTCTTTTAA
>NW_004949112.1:7345833-7351678 GCF_000317375.1 Microtus ochrogaster
CAGACTGTGTACACACACAATAGTACATTCTACAGGGAAGAAGAGAAAGGACTCATGCAGACTGTGCTCTCGTCTATGCACACACTGTGTACACATACAATAGTACATTCTACAGGGTATGCACATAGTTCAAAGCTTTCCACAAAAGTAACTTTTCCAATGCTGTTTTTGAGAAAAGTTAATTTTTTAGCTTTTTAGGTTGTGCATGATGGCTTACACACATAGTCCCAGTACTTGGAAGGCTGAGAATTGGCATCATGAACCCAGGGGCCTAAAGTCTTATGTAAAAGTCAACTTTATTCAGAACATCAGACAATTTATACTCTGAGGGTTAAGAGTCCCGTGAGTAAACTATACAATCACAAAGACCAGAAACACATGGCAAAAACATGTTTTTCCATGGAGACACATGAATAACAACAGCTGAAATAAACTCACTCCTATCTGCTACACCTTGGAGGAATATGAAAATACAGTCTAAGAACAAGTCTGTGTATTGAAGAAACTGAAGTCACAAGACTCTTGTCTTGGCCTTTTCTCACATGCACTGAAAGTTCTCAAGGCTCCATTCTTGGACTGTGTTCTGACACTGAGACAGGAGGATCACTGTAGGTCCAAGGATAGTCTGGATTAGAGAATGAGACTATGTCTCAAAATAAAAGCAAAACAAAACAAACAAACAAGCTACCCATATGAATGTTAGTTTCCTTAGGCAACAAGGTACCAGAAAGCTCCAAGGATGGTTATAAGGTGAGTCAGTACATGTCTTATTTACATGCATAAAATTTTAATACTAATCAGACTGAATTCCCTGAAATGAGTTAGTATATTCCATTGGCTATAACCACGTCTTCTGAAAGCAGCTCATTTTTAGGCCTATGATGTGTGCAATCATGTAGGTGAGCAGGGCATAGATGGCAATGTTGAAGGGCACGCCCAGGCCCATATCTCCTGACCTCTGGTAGAGCTGGCAAGACAGCTCCCCATTCACTACATAGAATTGACAGAGGGCATGGCAAGGGGGCAGTGCCATCAGGGGAAGATCTGAGGGGGTCAATGGTAAAATAAGGAGGAGTTTTAGAGAACACAGCTATAAAAAAGGTAAAATACAAAACAAGCCAACCACGAAAGAAGCCATGAAGTTGCAGATATGTACAACTCAATTTCCCATTTTGTCAAAGTCAGACCATTTTCGCAGCCTTACAGCAGAGGTGATGGAGGCCTGTCCACTAGCATAAGGAATCTGCAAGTGTACATTTATACTGAAGCAATGATCATCCAACTGAGCTAAAATTAAGGATTTGGGCTGCTGTTGATGGCACCAAATAAAAGGAAATTATTCTTTTTTGCAAAGGCCACAGGAAACTGGAATCTGAGGCACATCTTTCTGTTTAAGTATCTATAAGAAATATGAAATGTTCTTTCCTGGATATTCACTATACCCTGGTAGAGTTTAATTTTATAATCTATTTTTAAGTTAACACTTGAAACTGTGTGCTCCAAATGAAAAAGATAAAACGATAGGTGCATTTTACAGGCAATTTAATGCTCCTTTAATGTAAATGCATAAAGATCATGTGGGTCTAATAGTGAAGGAAGAAACTGAGCAAAGTGTGACTGTGTTGATCAACCACGTGACTGGAGACAGTTCCAGTGACCCACAGTGCCTCAGGCCACCTTGCTTCCCTTTGGCTAACTAGCCAGTTTAGCCAAAGGAAGATGGCTGGGATGCTGTCTACCTTTTGGATTCCAAACACACATGATGATTCCTCTGTCATTAAGCCTGGTTTTGATGGTGTCAATCACTTTTTGCAGCTGGTCTACTCCTTGACCAGAGTAATCTGCAGAATTGTCAGGAGAGCACATGCACATTTACATCACATCAGTCATAGCCTCTCATGTGATGACCCTGACAGCATCCACTCAATGCCCCCACCCATAGTTCTAATATGCCCAGCAATTCTGAGTATTTCTAAGATCTTGCTCGGTTAAGCTCAATGTCCTTACACTAAAATCTAAGTTCTTTTTTACACAAGTCTTTTAAATATTTAGTCTGTTACAATGTCACTCCCTCCCCTTAATACTGCTTCTGTTGCTAACTGCTGTTTGGATAAGGTTTGAATGTGTTGCTGAAAAGATCATAAGTTGAAATATAATTCTCATTTTTGGGTAGAAATTTAAATCAATTACACAGTCTTTATGAAGTGATCAGGGGGCTGGAGAGATGGCTCAGTGGTTAAGAGCACTGGCTGCTCTTTCAGAGGCCCTGAGTTCAATTTCCTTGCAATCACATGGTAGCTTACATCAGTCTGTAATGAGATCTGGTACCCTCTTCTGGCCTGCAGGCATACATGCAGCCAGAACAATGTATATGTAATAAATAAATAAATCTTAAAAAGAGGTGATTAGAATGAGAAAGTCATCAGGGTGGAGTTTTATGAGTGAGTCCTGGTGGCTTCACAAGGAACCAAAGGAGACACACTTATCATCTTTCACACCTAATACTATGTCACTGTCATCAAAATGTGGGCACTGAACCAACAGGACTGAGATCTAAGTTTTGAAAAGGTTTTATTTATTTTATTTTTTTTTTGAGTTTAGGGTTGATCTTGTAATCTTTTTCGGTTCTAGTACATGGCCTTTAATCCCCTGCCCCCTGCTGAGGTGTGGTAGCTGCGAGTTGATTTATTAACAGAACTCCATAGACTCTTCTCTGGATGTACTTTTACCAAGGTTAGTCAGTCAGTGTTCTGGCAGAGCTGGGTCTCTGAGGGAGGGGTTCCCAAAATCCCAGCTCCAAGAAGGCAATATTAAAGACTTGAGGAAATGTTCTACTGCTAGATTGTGGTGGTGACTTTGTAATCTGTAAGTGTTAAAAAAAAATTGATAAATTATAGAATAGATTGTAATTATTTCCTATAGGTGAAAAAGGGAGAAAGAACAGGAAAATTATCTGCATTAAAAAATTTAAATCTACAAAATCTAGTTTCAGGACAGCTAGGGCTGTTATACAGAGAAACCCTGCCTTCAAAAACCAGAATAAACAACTAAAAGTAAAAAAAAAATAGACAATAAGCTAGGAGTTGTGGCTTATGCCTTTAATCCCAGCACTCAGGAGACAAAAGCAGGAGGATCTCTGTGAGATCGAGAGGCCAGGCTTGTCTAGAGAGAGAGAGAGAGAGAGAGAGAGAGAGAGAGAGAGAGAGAGAGAAAGTTCTAGAATCATTAGGACTAAACATAGAAACAATGTAATAAAACGGACAAAATAACCAAAACAACCAATGGTGGTCAGGTGAACATGATGGCTCATTCCTATAATTCCACCAGGTGAAAGGTATAGACAGGGGGATCAGGAGTTGATGGCCAGCTGCAGCTTCCTAAGACCTAGCTGCTCCCACCCCATCAAGACAAATTCCAGGACCTGGGGAGGGCAGAGGCTGACAGTTCAAGGGCAGCCTTGTCTATTATAATTAGTTTCTGGCTAGCCAAACTTTGACTCTAAATAAGATAAAATATGCACACACATTAAATTTATATTAAAACTGTTTTTGCATTTTTACTATATTCCTTTATTTTGTTATGTGTGGCATATGATTTTGCATGTGTAGTCTAAGAAGCTGTGAAAACAGATTCTCTCCTACCACATGGGTTCCTGGAGGATTAAACGCAGGTCTCCAAGCTTGGAAGCACAGACTTTAGCTGCTGAGCCACTCACACTCTATGCAGCATCACACTATTCTGTTGCAGAACTTCTCAAGTAACTCCATGCCCACTAACACTATCACATTACACTCCAAGCCCAGTAACCTCTTCTTTCTACCTTTACCAATTTGCCCATTCCTAGTCCACAACTTCCAAACATCTCCAGCATTGAAAAACATCTTGATTGCAGGCAAACACAACTGAAGAATTTGGACACTAGGCCTGTCTTAGTCAGTATTCTATTGCTGTGAAGAGACACGATGACCATGACAACTCTTATAAAAGAAAGGGTGTATTTAGGTCTTGCTTATAGTTTCAGAGGTTTAGTCAATTGTCAGCATGGTGAGAAGCATAGCAGTATCCAGGCAGACATGGTGCTGGAGAAGCAGCTGAGAGTTCTACTTCCAGAACTACAGGCAGCAGGATAAGAGGCACTGTCTTCCAAGACCTCAAAGCCCATCCCCAGTGACACACTTCCTCCAAGGCCATAGTCTTAATCCTTTCAAATCACACCACTCCTAAGCATTCAAACACAGTGGCTTACCTGAGCATGGGGGCATTCTTATTCAAACCACTACAAGGCCCAAATTCTTCCCACTGGCTAGAAGGAGGTGACAGGACCCTTGGAAAGAAAAGCATACTGTCCAGGCTGCTGGTGTCTGCCCAGCCAGTAATTTATTCCTCCTGCACACACAAACATATGTACACATACACCAATGAGACATTAACTTTAGAACCTGGAGGAGGCTGGTCTCTGTGGCACTCAAACAGTACCCAGAGAGAGGAAGATGCCAGTCACTACATGAGACCTTTTCTTAACTTCTGTCCCTACAGACCAGAGAGGGAAGGATGAACAGTGCAGAGACACCACACAACACACAAATTTGCAAGTGCTGCAGTGTTGCAAAGGGAAATGTTCATCATGGGTAGTTCCTGCACCTCATCCCTGAGGAACCTCCTTCTATCCTAAACCCTAACACGGATAGGACAGACCAAATCTGCCACCACTGGTTATTTCTGGTGTAAAGCTAGTCATGAGGGAGCTGGGCGGGATGAAAAGCAGGCTCATACAACAGAATGGCGCCCAGACGTGTGGACGACTGAATCCACTGAAAGCCTGAGAAAGCTTGGGAAAGAGTAAAGCATGTATTCTTGGTAGCAACAATTTCTCGGGTCTACTCTGCTTGCTAGAGGCAAGCAAGCGCTCTCATCTAAGAGAGGCTTCCTGACTCATCTTTAGCTGCAAAACCCTGCAGCTCCTTAAGAGGTCCTGCCACGAAACACTTAAATGGTATTGAAAAGCTGACTGCATGCTTGTTTGTTTTCAGCCGTAGCAGGAAAATGTTTTGCTGTTTTAAAATGCTGACTTTCTGGGCCATCCTGCCAGGGAAAACTCTGACTGTTGTAGGCAGGAGGGCCTACTACAGAGAGAGGACTTGAGTGTTGTCTGTGGACATAATGCTGCAACTTACTTGCTGGCAGGGACCTTGAAATTCCGTAGAGTTGTGGCGGTAAACATGGCTACAACCGGTACCTCAGCCATGAGGCTGGAAAGCTAAGGAATGGGCTGGATCCAGCCATCAAAGCCATGGCTTTAGTCCTACTGATATTGCTTGGTTAATTAAAGACTCATGTGGTCAGAAAAAGAGAGATATACAGTAAAGAAAGATTCAAAGACAAAGAAAATTTCTAAATGGTTTACTGCGTGTTAAAAATATATGCAGGCTAAAAGTTAAAGTTCTTAAAGTAACAAACAAAAAAAGGAAGAAAGAGAGTAGTTGGGTGTGGTAGTACACACCTTTAATCCTAACACTTGGGAGGCAGAGGAGATTGACCTCTGTGACTTCAAGGTGTGGTAGCACACGCCTTTAATCCCAATGCCTGGGAGGCAGAGACAGAAGGATCTCTGAGAGTTCAAGGACAGTCTGGTCTACAGAGTTATTCCAGGACAAAGATATAAAGAAAACGTGTCTCAAAAAGTAAGAATATACAAAATAGAGTTAAAATAAAGCCACACAAAGATGGAAAATACACAGAGAATCTTGATACTGTATGCTATTATGCTCTCTTTGAATTGTTTGAATGCTGAGAAAAGAGCAGCAGCTGCTAAAAGATATTTGTTTATAAATGCTGCTGAACTAAT
>NW_004949112.1:7353358-7354211 GCF_000317375.1 Microtus ochrogaster
GGAGGAGGGGGAGGGAGGTGGGAGGCTGGGAGGAGGCGGAAACTTGTTTTTTTTTCTTTTCTCAATAAAAAAAATTAAAAGAATGTAATGTATATAGGTTGTTAATGGATAATCATTAATTATAGTCAAGTTTGTAGTCATGTTAGTTAGATTTTTTTAGATATATAGAGATATATTTCAGTTAGATAGGCATTCTTCATATCTTTCAAAGACTAAGGAATATGCTATTTAATGTTTTAATAACTTAGGGTTTCTCATGACAGTGAGACATGTCTGCTCCTGGCAGCACCAATCTACTTCAAGAAGAAGATGGGCATCAAAGAGGCATCTTATGGAGTTTGGTAGCCATTTGGGCAAGAAACTGCTCTTGCCTGGACTATTGCATAAACTGGAAACAGAGAACCCACAGAGAGAGGACTACTGAAGTTGCTTAAAGGTGAGATGATCTTTCGGGGTTCCTGATTCATGGAAGAGTCTGCGAGACATTCTGCAGGACACAGCAGATAGTAACTGCCTTTTAATTTTCCTGCTTCGTGGATATGTCTCTGGATACTATGGGCCTGTAGGAAGAAGATGGATGCCCCAACGGTATAGAGGAACTTTGGGTGACTGTCCAGGCAGTGAGATGTCTCTGTCATTTCTAAAGTTTTGAAAGTTGCTTATTTCTTGTTAAATTAGGTAATATTATATCCTTCTGGAGTCTTTGATGGAGTTAAAGAATATATAGATAGTTATAGTTTTCTTTAGTTATGATAAAGGATAAAGTAGATGTAAATATTGTAACTGTAATTCTTGCTTTATAACTGTTTTGTTATATGTAATTTTTCTATGTTAAAGTTAAAGCCTTCCTCTT
>NW_004949112.1:7354311-7357853 GCF_000317375.1 Microtus ochrogaster
GTGAGAAGCATAGCAGTATCCAGGCAGACATGGTGCTGGAGAAGCAGCTGAGAGTTCTACTTCCAGAACTACAGGCAGCAGGATAAGAGGCACTGGCTTCCAAAACCTCAAAGCCCATCCCCAGTGCCACACTTCCAACAAGGCCATAGTCTTAATCCTTTCAAATCACACCACTCCTAAGCATTCAAACACAGGGGCTTACCTGAGCAGGGGGGGGGCATTCTTATTCAAACCACTACAAGGCCCACTGGCTAGAAGGAGGTGATGGGACCCTTGAAAAGAAAAACATACTGTCCAGGCTGCTGGTGTCTGCCCAGCCAGTAATTTATTACTTCCTGCACACACGAACATATATACATATACACCAGTGAGACATTAACTTTAGAACCTGGAGGAGGCTGGTCTATGTGACACTCAAACAGTACCCAGAGAGAGGAGATGCCAGTCACTACATGAGGAGTTTTCTTAACCTCTGTCCCCACAGAGCAGGAAGGGAAGGGTTAACGGTACAGAGACACCACACCACACACAGTTTGTAAGTGCTGCAGCCTAGCAAAGGGAAATGTTCATTATGGGTAACTCCTGCACCTCATCCCGGAGGAACCTCCTTCTATCCTAAACACTAACACAGACAGGACAGACCAAATCTGCCACCGCTGGTAGAGAAAGTTCCAGTCATCCAACAATGCCCAGTAAATGCTAGGCACCAAGAGTGTGATTTGGCCTTTGTGACATTTTGCTGTGGCTTCTCCACCATTACCCAGCACAGCTTCTCACAAATCAGTTACTTACCAACTCCCATTATGTGGACTTTTCTTCCACATCTAAGATGGATCTTTGAGGAAGAACACCCAGAAAACATGAGGCAATAATATCTCCTCACCTGAATCCATATCTTTGTAGTCTGGGTCAAAATGCCTCCACTGGAAACCACAAACTGGGCCCAGGTCCCCTTCCTGTCATGCAGAGAATCCCAGGCTGTCCAGAAAATCTCGGGACCCATTGGCATCCCAGATTCTCACTCCTTTGGAGAACAGTTCCTTAGCATTTGTGGATCCCTGAAAGATTGAGAACAGAATAGGCACACAGGAGGACTCTGCGTCACTCATCCCCTCCCATGGCACACTATCCACATGCAGCCTAGCTTTAAGCATGCTGGTCCTGGCCAGGCTTCTGAGGGAGTATAGAATGGTCTTACCCTATTAGATATTTCCTCAAGGTATTTCTTCTATTCCCTTCAACTTTCCAAAGTCTTTGTGTATGTAGACATACATGTAAGCATGCCATGGTGCATGCACACAGGAGCTGGTTCTCACCTTCTTCCTTATTTGAGTTGGGTGTCTCTCTTGTTCCTGTTGCTATAATACCTACCCCAAGCTAGCAAGTTGTGAGCTTCCAGTCGATTTCCGTCTCCATCTCCCATAGAAGTACCAGGATTAGATGACACTACCACACAGAGCTTTTTTGTTTTCTCAAGACAGGGTTTCTGTGGGTAACATCCCTGGCTGTCCTGGAATTCGCTTTGTAGACCAGGCTGGCCTTGAACTCATTAAGCTCTGCATGCATCTGCCTCTCAAGTGCTGGGATTAAAGGTGTGGGCACTACCAACCAGCCCAGACAGAGCTTTTTAGGAGGACTCCAGGGATCCAAACTCAGGCTGTCAGATTTGTGTGGCCAAGTGCTTTACACCCACTGAGCCAAATCCCCAGCCTTCCCTCCAATTCTTTAAATACCTCCAAGTTTCTAAAACATTTCTACCTCATCTGCAGCTTTGAATTCCTTCATAAAACATACTCTATGTTGAAATGTGACACTCCAAGTGGACTTGTTCAACACTGCATGTGCGGTCTGTTCATGTGTCATATCTGGATATCTGGAAAATGTGTATGCATGGGTACCCAAGCCCACAGAAGCCAGAGAGAATCCTGGCTGTTCTACTCTATTACTTCCTATCCTTTCCCTTCAGACAGGGTCTCCAAGTAAAGCTAGAGCTTATTTGGGCCAGACTCATGGCCAGCAATCACCAACATCCTCCTGTGTCTCCCTTCCCATTATGGCACTGGGGTTACAGGCACATGCAATCACACCCAGCATTTTTAAGCTTCATTTCTATGTTATGTGCATGGGTGTTTTAGCTGCATGTGTCTGTACACCATGTGCACACAGTACCCAAGAACAGCAGAAGAGGGAGTCAGAGAACTTGAACTGGACTTACAGATTGTTAGCCACTAACTGTGTTAAATGGGTGCTAGGAACTAAATCCTAACCCCCATTCCGAACATGAGCAACAGATGCTCTTCACCACTGAGTCATCTCCCCATTCCACACCCGGAATGTTTTATGTGACAACTGAGCCCTCTTTGCCTACTGATTCAGCATCCCAAGTACTCTAAAGAAGGGGCTGAACTTGTAGTATGGTCCAGAACTCATCTTGTCTCCAGGAGTACTCTAAGCCAGCACTGGACAGAACCTCACTTTTTCTGGACCAGGATACAGGGCAGGAACTTGGGGCTCCTGCCATTTGTCACCACACCACTCCAGTATAACCCAGGTACCTACTTGACCCCAGTATCTACCAATTCAGCCATCAATAATGCTGAGCACCTACCATGTGGCTGGCTATATTTTAGTCCTGAGATACAACAGGAAAGAGGAGAAATGGATTTTCTACATAGGGGAACTCACAGGACATTGCACTTATTTATCTCCCACCCAAAAGAGGGAAAACTGAAGGCTGATTTCTAGGTCAGATGATAATGTTTCCTATGAAGAGAAACAAAGAGGTGACAGGAAGATCAAGGGTGTCGAGTGGGACTGGAAGGAGGAGAGAACTATCCTCCATATGGAAGGAAAGGCACTCGGTGATGGAAATGGCAAGTGCCAGAGTCCTGGGCAAGATTCTCCCAGTGTGCTCAGCTCAGTGACAGAAGCAGGATGGGAAGGACACAGAAAAGCATCTAGAGCCAGCACTAGAAAATGAACCAGGGAAGTGGGATGGCTGACAGCTACAGCTTTGACTACTACTACCTCTTTTATTTTTCTTGATTTTTTGAGACAGGGTTTCTCTGTGTAGCTTTGGAGCCTGTCCTGGAACTCGCTCTGTAAACCAGGCTGACCTCGAACTTACATAGATCCACCTGCCTCTGCCTCGGAGTGCTGGGATGAAAGGTGTGTGCCACCACTGCCTGGCTCACAGTTTGACTTCTAAGGCTTGTATTGCGAAGACAAGGAGCTTCCAACAGCAGCAGCACCCTTACCTTGATATGTAATGGCATAAACGAATGCAGACAGATTGTAAAAATATATATACATCTTTAATGGAGAAATAGACTTACAGAACCACCATTCCCGCGGAGACCAGGAAAGCAGAAGCAGAAGCTGGGAGCACGCTCACCAAATTTATAGGCAAACATTAGCCCAAGGTGAACACGCCCCCTTAGGGGCGGGACTTATCCCTACATCTCCCCTTTTTGTCTAAATAAGACAGAACTAAACCAAATACAACTATATACAATAATAACAAATAATAAATATAACAAACA
>NW_004949112.1:7361504-7364255 GCF_000317375.1 Microtus ochrogaster
ATAATTAACTCAGAGACTTTTTCCACATAAGTTTTCAGTTTCTTACTTGGTTTATGTGGTAAAAAGATCCATTACAAAATAATATCATCTCTCTGCATTAAAATTCCTGTAGGAGAAATTTTTGATGGTAGTACGAAGAGAATACAATCTAGCTCTGGATTCACCCTGTCCCCATGTGCCTGTTTGTAATATTTCCTCAGTCATTGTCAGTTCCTTTTCTGCTTCAGCTGTTAATTCTCTGGGACTGTTTAAATCTTTATCACTATCCAAGGTTTTGTTCAAATCAATTATTAGATCAGGTGTTATTCCAATAGCTGGTCATAGACTGGAAATGTCTCCTAACAGTCTTTGAAAGTCATTAAGAGTCTTTAGGCGATCTCTCCTAATTTATGCTTTTTGTGTCTTAATTTTTTGCAAACCTATTTTATAACCTAAGTAATTAACAGAATCTCCCTTCTGAATCTTTTCAGGAGCGATTTGCAATCCCCATTTAGGTAAAAGTATCTTTATTTTTTCAAACAGTCTCTTCAAGGTATCCATGTTCGAATCGCATAACAAAATGTTGTCCATGTAATGATATATTATTGATTTGGGAAATTTCTTGTGGATCATTTGCAGTGGTTGATGCACAAGGAGGAGCTATTTCACATACCCTGGGGGAGGATGGCCCAGTGGTACCTCCTGGAAGGTTGAGAATTATTATAAGTAGGCACTGTGAAGGCAAATTTTTCTCTATCTTCTTTTTGTAAAGTTATAGTGAACAAACAATCCTTTAAATCAATAACTATGAGAGGTTATCCTTTTGGTAATAAACAGGGCAAAGGAATTCCAGATTGCAGAGGGCCCATAGGTTGAACAAACTTGTTGATGGCCCTGAGATCTGTCACCATTCTCCATTTACCTGATTTTTTCTAAACCACAAATACAAGAGAATTCCAAGGTTTGGTAGATTCTTCTATATGTCCAGCATCTAATTGTTCTTGTACCAGCTGTTCTAAAGCCTGTAACTTTTCCTCAGCTAAAGGCCATTGCTTTTTCCATATTGGTTTCTCAGTCAACCATTTTAGAGGCAAGGCTGTTGGTATCTCTGAAGGGACATCAATTGCTTTTTCTTGCACAGCCCTATTGGCCGGTTTTCTCCATTTGTAATATCTTTTAATATTATTTTCAGAAATATAGGCTCTAGAAATATCAAGAATGTTAATTTGGTTATTCCATTGTTGTCATAGGTCCTGACCCCATTAATTCATTGCAATATTGGCTACATATGGCCTTAATTTTCCTATTTGTCCCTCTGGCCCTATACATTCAACCTATCTTGTGCTCTGCCTTACTTGAGATAGGGTTCCAATTCCCAGGAGCTGAACATTTACATTCTGAAGAGGCCAATACGGATGCCAAGATTCTGGGGTAATGATACTTACATCAGCACCTGTGTCCAGCAGGCCAGTAATAAAAATGCCATTTACACACACTCTCAGCTTAGGTCATTTATAGAAGTTTGCCAAAACACACATAACTCATCTTTCTGATCATTATTGCTTATAACAGTAGGCATGTGGCTTCCTAATTGTCCTGACAAGGCATGTTCTCTGCAGAAACTGGAAATGACTGAACCATGTTTTCCATGGGGGCCTGTGAGGCCCCCCTCTCGTGTTTCCCATCTGTATCAGGTTGCCTTGTCTATCTCTTGTAGACCTGCATTCATTTGTTCAATGTCTGCCTTTTCCACATCTTCTACATAAACCTGAAGGCTGAGTCCTCCTATTTCTAGAAGATGCATTATTATTATTTCTGAAAATCCGTTGTTTACAATTCCTTTTCATATGACCCATTTTGCCACAATTAAAACATTTGGTATTCTGGTGTCTCCTTTTACCATTGGAAATTGCTTCTTCTACCCATGCTTCAGTGCCATAGTCAAATGTATCAACATTCAGAGTATGCAAGACCCATTCTTCCAAGGGCGTTGATTTGAGCTTTAAAGGCCCCAAAATATTTTTGCATTCCACATTTGCATTTTCGTAAGCCAAAGACTCAATCATTATACATCTTGCTTCTGGGTCAGATATCCCTATTTGTACAGCCTTAGTTAGTCTTTGTAAAAAGTCACTAAAGGGTTCTCTCTGACCCTGTTTAACTCTGACAAATGTTTCCATTCTCTGTCCTGGGTCTTGTACCCTGTCCCAAGACCTTAAGGCTGCTGTAGTACACATGGAGAGTGTGTTTTCATCCAAATTAGCTTGTTTCTGAGGGTCAGAAAAGAGCCCTTCACCTAGAATTTTATCTAGGGAAATGTCAATTCCCTTCACCTTTTCCTCCTATTCTAAAAGTCTAGCCTCTTGCCTGAATAAGCATTTCCATTTCAATTGAGTTCCACTCTCAAGGACCGCAGAGCTCACCTGGAACCAGTCCAAGGGGGTCGCTCTGCTTGTTGTGGCCCAAGATCTTAGCATCTCTTTAACAAAAGAGGCATGCATCCCAAAAGTCATGACGGCCTGTTTAATTTCTTTGAGATCATTCATATGGACAGGCTCCCATGTATCTTCCTTGATGACCCTAGGGTTTCTGGAACCAATCACCTTCTCTGTTGTTATTACTGGAAAGGCAGATAGAGCTGTAGGTAGAGCTTTGTGGAAATTTTCCTGGAGGGATTTATCCACAGATGTAGTTAAAATTTGCCTTTCTACCCTTTGCTCTTCTTCATCAGAATTTAGAAATTCCTCAATCTTTTCAATTCTATTCACCATT
>NW_004949112.1:7364425-7378729 GCF_000317375.1 Microtus ochrogaster
TTGTATTGACAATCTTTCCGCCAATCTGTCATAAGCTTTAGACAAAATTTGATTGTCACATTCAGCAGTTTTGATTCTCTCAGTTAATGTTTCAGTTCCTACAGAAAGGGACTGCTGGAGCTTACGATCCAAATCATCTGTTCCTTCTTCCATAGTAATGAATTTCTCCTTAACAGCAGCCTGTACCTTTTCTAAATTTTGCTCAGTTAACTGAGTCATATTAAACAAAAATCTGTTCTCTTCCTGGAGAACTTCAAACTGATTCTTGAGAAGATTGTTGTCATTCTCAATAGTTTTTAAACATTCATCTTCTGCCTTAAGAATCCTGGATTTGTCTCTTAAAGACTCTCATATTTCTATTATCAAACCATATAGTGCCAAGGAAAACTACGAATCTCAGAAATATCCATAGATGTGGCATGATAGACACCTCTTGTAAAATCTCCCACATCGTACACTCAAAAAGGCTGTTAAAGTCTAGAACAGTAACGTTTTCTGACATTTTATTTATAAAAGAATTTTTTTTTTACCTGCAACGACCGGTTCCTGCCAGTGGTGGTGAAAGAATCCACTTGAGTCCACGTGGCCTAAGTCTGAAATAAATGACTCAAAAACAAAAATTGGAGCAGACACCAGGCTGATAAATAGCAATTGGGCCGGAAGGGGAACAGAGAGAAATCTGCCAAAGTGAAAAATTCAAAGGGACACATGGTGTGGAGCCAGCTTGCAGGGACTGCAGTGCCTCCCCACCTCCATCACGTGACCCGAGTGCTGGGTGGAGGTGGGAGGGGAACAGAGCAGAGCTGTGTACTGATCACACTGTTACAGAGGCGCTTGTACCACTATCAGCAGGGCGCACAGACTCGGCTGATTCCAAACCGCTGGGGAGGGCTAATTTTCCCATCCCATTTGGCTACTTTCTAGCAGGTGCCAGGAAATATCAAGTCGCTCAGAATCTCAGCTGCTTCTAGGAGCAGAGCTGAGAGGGTACAATCTGTGCGCCGAGGGAGACCTCCGGAGGGGGGGGTCCCGCTGGCTCCCAGAGGTCGCCCCCAGGAGCCACGATTTGGGGCAGGTATCTGCAAAGCCTCACTGGGCGCCAAATATGTAGAGGTGTAAATAATTGTAGGGAGATTATAAAGAATATATGCAGCTTTAATGAAGAAATAAACTTACAGTACCAAGGTTCCCATGCAGCACTGGAAGCAGAAGGGCCATGCAGGCTCCCGCGTCCCCGATTTATAAGTAAACATTCGCCCGAGGCAAGCCCGCCCCCTAAGGGGCTGGCTTAACTCTACATAAATCAGTTTGATTTGGTTGAACCAGTTTCATCTGGTTTGATCCACTATGATCTGGTTTGAACTGGTCTCAACGGGTTTGATCCAGTTTGAGCCTGTCTAAACCTGTTTGAACCAGTCTAAACCTGTTGGAATCGTTTTGCCCGTCCTGTAGTGATCTAATCCAGATTGATTTGGTTTAATCCTCTTTGAACCAGTTTGATCCAGTCTGATCCAGTTTGATCCAGTTTTGACCTGTCTGCCCTGGTATGATCCAGTTTGAACCAGTTTGATCCAGTCTGACCCAGTTTTATCAGGTTTGAACCGGGCAAAGCTGGTTTGATCCATTTTGAGCCTGCCTTACCCAGTTTGATTCACTTTGAACCAGTTTGATATGGTTCGGATTGATCTAAACAGGCTTGAACTTGGTTTGATCCGGTCTGAACCAGGTGAAACCAGTTTGACTGGGTTTGAGTCGGTCTAAACCAGTTTTACCTGTATTGAAACAGTTTGATCTGTTTTTGGACTAGTCTAAACCAGTTTGGTCTGGTATGAACCAGTTTGATCCACTTTGATCCGGTTTGAGCTGGTCTAAACTGGTTTGATCCGGTTTGGTCGTCCTGTAGCAATCTAATCTGAATTGAGCCAGTTTAATCTGCTTTCAACCAGTTTGATCCAGTTTTGAACAATTCTATACTGGTTGATCCCGTTTGAACCAATTTGATGTGGACTAATCCAGTTTGATCAAGTTTTGAACCAGTCTACACTGGTTTGATCCACTATGAAACAGTTTGATTCGGTTTCATCCTCTTTGATCCTGTTTCAACCACTCTAAGATGGTTTGATCCAGTTTGACCCTGCCTAAACCGGTTTGGTTCAGTTTGAACCAGTATGATCTAGTTTGGAACCAGTCGAAACTGGTTTGAATGGTTTTGATCCGGTCTGAACCAGTTGATGCTAGTTGGACCTGGTTTGAGCCAGTCTAAACCGGTTTAAACCGATCTAAACCTGTTGGATTCGGTTTTGGTGTCCTGTATCAATCTAATGAGGATTGAGCTGGTTCATTCCACTTTGAACCAGTTTGATCCAGTTTTGAACCAGTCTACATTGGTTTGATCCAGTATGAACCAGTTTGATCCAGTCTGATAAAATTTGATCCAGTTTTGAACCAGTCTACACTGGTATGATCCAGTTTGGACCAGTTTGATTTGGTCTGATCCAGTTTGATCTGGTTTGTACTGGTCTAAACTGGTTTGATCCAGTTTTAAACAGTTTAATCCTGTCTGATTTAGTTTGAACCTGTTTTGAACCAGTCTACACTGGTGTGATCCAGTTTGAACCAGTTGGATAAGGTCTGATCCAGTTTGATCCGGTTTGAACAGTGTTAAGATGGTTTGATCCATTTTGATCCGGCTTGAACTGTTTTAAGACATTCTAAAGCGGTTTGATTCGGTTTGAACCAGTTTGATCTGGTTTGGAACCAGTATAAACAGGTTTGATCCAGTTTGTGCCAGTCTTGACTGCTTTTATCTGGATTGAACCAGTTTGATACGATTTTGGACTGATCTAAAACAGTTTGATCTGATTTTGTACTGGAAATTCAGTTTGATTTGGTTTGATCCATTTTGATCCAGTTTGAACTGGTCTAACCAGGTTTGATCCAGTATGAATCAGTTTGATCCAGTGTGATCCACTTTGATCCGGTTTGAACCAGTCTAAACTGGTTTGATCTGTTTTGAGATGATCTAAACCGGTTTGAACTGGTCTAAACCAGTTTTATATGGATTGAACCAGTTTCCTCCTACTTTTGGACTGGTCTAAACCGGTTTAACCCGGTATGAACCAGTTTGATCTGGTCTGATCCAGTTTGATCCGGTTTGATACTGGCTGAGTTTGTTTGACCCGTTTTGACCCAGCCAAAATCGGTTTGAACTGGTCTAAACCAGGTTGATTCGGTTTGGCCGACCTGTAGCTATCTAATCCAGATTGTGCAGGTTTAATCTGCTTTTAAACAATTTGATCCAGTTTTGAACCAGTCTACACTGGTTTGATCCAGTGTGATCTGGTCTGATCAAGTTTCATCTGGTTTGAACCAGGCTATGCTGGTTTGATCCATTTTGAGTAGGCCTAAACCAGTTTGAACCATTCTTAACTGTTTTGAGCCGGGTTTGATTTGGTCTGAACCAGTTTAAACCAGTTTGATCCGATTTTGTCCTGGTCTAAACCAGTTTGATCAGGTTTGATACACTTTGTTCTGGTTTAAACCACTCTAAACTGGTTTGATCTGGTTTTAACTGGTCTCAACTGGTTAGATTTGGTTTGAGCCAGTCTAAAGAGGTTTGAACCAGTCTAAACCTGTAAGATTTGGTTTGGCCGTCCTGTAGCAAATTAATTTGGAATGAGTTGGTTTAATCCGCTTTGAACCAGTTTGATCAAGTTCTGAACTAGTCTACAATGGTTTGATCCAGTTTGATCCATTCTGATCCAGTTTGATCCAGTTTTGAACCAGTCCCCACTGTTATGATCCAGTTTGAACCAGTTTGATCCAGTATGGACTGGTCTAAACTGGTTTGATCCAATTTGAACCAGTTTGATCCGGTCTGATTTAGTTTGAACCAGTTTTGAACCAATCTACACTGGTATGATCTAGGTTGAACCACTTTGATCCGGTCTGATTCAGTTTGATCCTGTTTGAACAGGGCTAAGCTGGTTTGATCAGTTTTGAGCTGGCCTGAACAGGTTTGAGCTGGTGTAAACTGGTTTTCACTAGTTTGATCTGGTTTGGGACCAGTTTAAACCGGTTTGATCTGGTTTGAGCCAGTCTAAACCGGTTTTATCTGAATTGAACCAGTTTGATACGATTTTGACTGGTCTAAACCAGTTGAATCGGAATGAGCCGGTTTGATCCAATTTGTCCCACTTTGATCAGGTTTAAACTGGTCTAACCTTGTTTGATTCGGTTCGAACCAGTTTGATCTGGTTTTGAACCAGTCTAAACCGCTTTGAACCGGGTTTGATCTGGCATGAATCACTTTAAACCAGTTTGAGCCGGTTTGAGCTGGTCTAAACTGGTTTTATCTGGATCGAACCAATTTGATCCAATTTTGGACTGGTCTAAACCGGTTTGATCCAGTATGAATCAGTTTGATCTGGTGTGATCCACTTTGATCCCCTTTGAACCTGTCTAAACAGGTATGATCTGGTTTGAGATGGTCTAAACCAGTTTGAACTGGTCTAAACCTGTTTTATCTGGATTGAAACAGTTTCTTCCGATTTTGGACTGGACTAAACCGGTATGAATCAGTTTGATCTGGTCTGATCCAGTTTTGAAAAAGTCTACACTGGTATTATCCAGTTTGAAACAGTTTGATCTGGTCTGATCCAGTTTGATCCGGTTTGATCCTGGCTAAGCTGGTTTGATCCATTTTGACCCTGACAAAACTGGTTTGAACTGGTCTAAACTAGTTTGACTTGGTTTGGCCGACCTGTAGTGATCTAATCCAGATTACCAGGTTTAATCTGATTTGAACCAGTTTGATCCAGTTCTGAACCTGTCTACACTGGTTTGATACAGTTTGATCTGGGGTAATCCAATTTGATCCAGTTTTGAACCAGCCTACATTGGTATGATCCAGTGTGATCTGGTCTGATTCAGTTTTATCCAGTTTGAACTGGCCATGCTGCTTTGATCCGTTTTGAGCTGGCCTACACCAGTTTGATTCACTTTGAGCCAGTTTGATCTGGTTTGGATCCATCTAAAGCAGTTTGAACCAGGTTTGATTCGGTCATAACCAGTTGAAACTGGATTGATCAGGTTTGAGTCGGTATAAACTGGTTTTATCTGTATTGAACCAGTTTGATCCGTTTTTTGACTGGTCTAAACCGGTTTGAACTGGTAGGAACCACTTTTATTCGGTTTGATCTGCTTCGATCCCGGTTTGAACCAGTCTCAACTGCTTTGATCCAGTTTGAGCCTGTGTAAACTGGTTTGATCCAGTTTGGCAGTCCTGTAGCCATCTAATCCGGATTGAGCCGGTTTAATCCGCTTTGAATCAGTTTGATCCAGTTTTGAACCAGTCTAAACTGGTTTGATCCAGTTTGAACCATTTTGAACCAGTCTACACTGGTTTGATCTTGTATGAACCAGTTTGATCCGGTTTCATCCTCTTTGATCCGGTTTGAATCAGTCTAAGCTGGTTTGATACAGTTTTATCCTTCCTAAACTGGTTTGAACCGGTCTAAACCGGTTTGGTTTGGTTCAAACCAGTATGATCTGGTTTGGAACCAGGCTAAACCGGTTTGAACCAGATTTGATCCTGTCTGAACCAGTGAAACTACTTTGATCCAGTTTGAGCTGGTCTGAACCGGTTTGCACTGGTCTAAACATTTTTGATTCGGTTTTGGCATCCTGTGCCAATCTAATCAGGAATGAGCTGGTTTATTCTGCTTTGAACCAGGTTGATGCAGTTTTGAACCAGTCTACACTGGTATGATCCAGTTTGAACCAGTTTCATTCGGTCTGATCCAGTTTGATCGAGTTTGAACCAGTCTAAGCTGGTTTGAACCAGTTTGAGCCTTCCTAAACTGGACTGAATCATTCTAAAATGGTTTGAACTGGGTTTGATTTGGTCTCAACCAGTTTAAAACAGTTTGATCCAGTTTGAGCCAGTCTAAACCAGTTTTATCTGGATTAAACCAGTTTGATCAGATTTTGTACTGGTCTAAACTAGTTTGATCCAATTTTGTACTTGTCTGAACAAGTTTGATCCGGTTTGATCCACTTGATCAGGTTAGAACCAGTCTAAACTGGTTTCAGCCAGTTTGAACCAGTCTCAACTGGTTAGATTCAGTTTGCACCGGTGTAAACCGGTTTGAACCAGTCTAAACAATTAGGATTCAGTTTGGCTGTACTGTAGCGATCTAATCCAGATTGTGCAGTTTTAATCAGCTTTGAACCAGTTTGATCCAGTTCTGAACCAGTCTACACTTGATTGATCCACTTTGATCCAGTATAATCCAATTTGATCCAGTTTTGAACCAGTCTACACTGGTGTGATCCAGTTTGAACCAGTTTAATCTGGTCTGATCCAGTTTGATCAGGTTTGAATCAGGCTAAGCTGGTTTGACCAGTTTTAGCGGGCCTAAACCAGTTTGAACCAGTCTAACCCAGTTTGATTCTGTTCAAACCAGTTTGATCTGGTTTGAACCAGTCTAAACCGGTTTGAACTGTGTTTGGTCTGGTCTGAGCCACTTTGATCCAGTTTGAGCCGGTTTTATCTGGAATGAACCAGTTTGATCCTATTTTGGACTGGTCTAAACCGGTTTAATCAAGTATGAACCAGTTAGATCAGGACTGATCCAGTTTGGTCCAGTTTTGAACGAGTCTACACTGGTATGAACCAGTTTGAACCAGTTTAATCCGGTCTTATCCAGTTTGATTCGGTTTGAATCGGGCTAAGCTGGTTTGATCAGGTTTTAGCTGGCCTAAACCGGTTTGAACCGGTCTAAACCAGTTTGATTCGGTTCGAAGAAGTTTGCTCTGGATTGGAACCAGTCTAAACCGGTTTGAATTGGGTTTGATCTGCTTTGAACCAGTTGAAACCTGTTTGATCCGGTTTGAGCAGGTCTAAACCATTTTGCAAAGGTCTAAACCTGTTGGAATCGGTTTGGGCGTCCTGTACTGATCTAATCTGGATTGAGCCGGTTTATTTCACTTTGAACCAGTTTGATGCAGTTTTGAACCAGTCTACACTGGTTCGATCCAGTTTGAACCCGTTTGATCTGGTCTGATCCAGCTTGATCCAGTTTGAACCGGCCTAAACTGGGATTAAACCAGTTTGTGCTGGCCTAAACCGGTTTGAACCATTCTAAACTGGTTTGAACCGGGTTTGATTTGGTCTGAACCAGTTTAAACCAGTTTGATCCAATTTTGTACTGGTCGAAACCAGTTTGATCCGATTTTTTACTGGTTGAAACCAGTTTGATCCAATTTTCTACTTGTCTAAACCTGTTTGATCCGGTTAGATCCACTTTGATCCTATTTGATCCAGTCTACACTGGTTTGATCCAATTTCAACCAGTTTGATCCAGTTTGATCCAGTTTTGAACTAGTCTACACTGGTATGATCCAGTTTGAACCAGATTTATCCGGTCTGATTCAGTTTGAACCCCTTTGAACATGGCTAAACTAGTTTGATGTGTTTGAACCAGCCTAAACCGGTTTGAGCCGGTCTAAAGAGGTTTGATTCAGTTTGAACCAGTTTGATCTCATTTGGAGTTAGTTTAAACTGGTTTGATATGGTTTGTGCCGGTCTAAACCAGTTTTATCTGAAATGAACCAGTTTGATATGATTTTGGACTGGTCTAAAACAGTTTGATCGGTATGAACCAATTGGATCTGGTATGATCCAATGTGATACGCTGTGAACCGGTATAAACCTGTTTGATTTGGTTCTAACCAATGTGAATAGGTTTGGAACAAGTCTAAACCGGTTTAAACCCCGTTTGATCCGGTCTGAACCACTTTAAACCAGTTTGAGCAGATCTAAACTGGTTTTATCTGGATTGAACCGGTTTGATCCCATTTTGGACTGGTCTAAACCGGTTTGATCCAGCATGAATTAGTTTGATCCTCTGTTATCCTCTTTGATCCTTTTTGAACTGGTCTAAACTGGTATGATCTGGTTTGAGATAGTCTAAAATGGTTTGAACCAGTCTAAACCGATTTTGTCTGGATTGAACCAGTTTCCTCCTACTTTGGACTGGTCTAAATCGGTTTAATCCGGTATGAACCAGGTCAATCCAGTCTGATCCAGTTTGATCCAGTTTTGAACCAGTTTAAACCGGTCTAAACCGGTTTGATATGGTTTGGCAGACCTGTAAAATCTAATCCAGATTATGCAGGTTAATTCCGCTTTGAACCAGTTTGATCCAGTTCTGAACCAGTCTGCAGTGGTTTGATCCAGTTTGATCTGGTGTGATCCAAATTGATACAGTTTTGAACCAGTCGACACTGGTGTGATCCAGTTTGATCCGATCTGATCCAGTTTTATCCAGTTTGAACCAGGCTAAGCTGGTTTGATCCATTTTGAGCCTGCCTAAACTGGTGTGAACCAGTCTAAACCTGTTGGATTCAGTTTGGCCGCCCTGTAGCGATCTAATCTGCATTGATGTGGTTTAATCCGCTTTGAACCAGTTTTATCAAGTTTTGAAACATTCTACACTGGTTTGATTAAGTTTGAACCAGTTTAAGCCAGTTTTGAGCCAGTCTACACTGGTATGATCCAGTTTGAACCAGTTTGATCTGGTCTGATCCAGTTTGATCCTGTTTTAACTTAACTAAGCTAGTTTCATCCAGTTTGAGCCAACCTAAACTGGTTTGATTCGGTCAAACCATGTTGATCTCGTTTGGAGCCATTGTAAACCGCTTTGAACCAGGTTTGGTCTGGTTTGAGCGGTCTAAACCAGTATTGTCTGGATTGAACCAGTTTGATCTGATTATGGACTCATTTAAACCGGTTTGATCTGGTATGAATCAGTTTGATTCAGTATGATCTACTTGATCAAGTTTGAACCAGTCTAAACTGGTTAGATCAGGTTTGAGCCCGTGTAAACTGGTTTGAACCCATATAAACCTGTAAAATTTGGTTTGGCCATCCTATAGCGAACTAATCCGGATTGATCAGTTTTATCTCCTTTGAATCAATTTGATCAAGTTTGATCCAGTCTACACTGGTTTGATCCAGTTTGGACAATTTTGATCCAATCTGATACAATCTGATTCAGTTTTGAACTAGTCTACACTGGTATTAGCCAGTTTGAACCAGTTTGATATGGTCTGATCCAGTTTGCTCCATTTTGAACCAGTCTAAATGGGTTTGATCCAGTTTGAACCAGTTTGATCCAGTCTGATTTAGTTTGAATCAGTTTTGAACCAGTCTACACTGGTATGACCCAGTTTGAACCAGTTTGATATGGTTTCTGAGAATCGAACTAAACTGGTTTGATCCAGTTTGAGCCGGCCTAAACCAGTTTGAGCTGGTCTAGAGCAGTTTGATTCCATTTGAACCAGTTTGATCTGGTTTGGAACCAGTTTAAAACAGTTTGATCTGGTGTGAGCCAGTCTAAGCCAGTTTTATCTGAATTGATCCAGTTTGATACGATTTTGGACTGGTCTAAACTGGTTTGATCGGTGTGAACCATTTTGATACGGTTTGATCCACTTTGATCCAGTTTGAACCAGTCCTACCCAATTTCCTATGGTTCGAACCAGTTTGATCTGGTTTGGAACCAGTCTAAACCAGTCTGAAAGACGTTTGATCCGGTCTGAACCACTTTAAACCAGTTTGAGCTGGTTTCAGCCGATCTAAACCGGTTTTATCTGGATTGAACCTGTTTGATCCGATTTTGGACTGATCTAAAAGGGTTTGATCCAGCATGAGTTAGTTTGATCCCGCGTGATCCTCTTTGATCCTGTTTGAACCTGTCTACACTGGTATGATCCAATTTGAACCAGTTTGATAAGGTCTGATCCAGTTTGATCCTGTTTTAACTGAACTAAGCTGGTTTGATCCAGTTTGAGCCGGCCTAAATCATTTTGATTTGGTTCAAACCATGTTGATCTTGTTTGGAACCGTTGTAAACAGCTTTGAACCAGGTTTGATCCGGTTTGAGACAGTCTAAACCAATATTGTCTAGATTGAACCAGTTTGATCCGATTTTGGACTGGTCTAAAATGGTTTGATCCAGCATGAATTAGTTTGATCTGGTGTGATCCTCTTTGATCATTTTTGAACCGGTCTAAACTCGTGTGATCTGGTTTGAGATATTCTAAACCGGTTTGAAGCGGTCTAAACCGGTTTTATCTGGATTGAACCAGTTTGATCTGGTCTGATTCAGTTTGATCCAGTTTTGAACCATTCTACATGGTATGATCTAGTTTGCACCAGTTTCACCCTGTCTGATCCAGTTTGATCCAGTTTTGAACCAGTATACACTGGTATGATCCAGTTTGAACCAGTTTGATTTGGTCTTTTCCAGTTTGAACCAGTTTGATCTTGCTAAGCTGGTTTGATCTGAATTGAGCTTACCTAAACTGGTTTGAACCGGTCTAAACCGTTTTGATACTGTTTGAACCAGTTTGATCTGTTTTGGTACTACTTTAAACCGGTTTGAACCATGTTTGATTTGGTCTGAACCAGTTTAAACCAGTTTGAACCAGTTTTGAACCAGTCTACACTGGTATGATCCAGTTTGAACCAGTTTGATCTGGTCTGATCCATTTTGATTCGGTTTGATTCTGGCTAAGCTGGTTTGATCCGTTTTGAGCCGAGCAAAACCGGTTTGAACTGGCCTAAATATGCTTGATCCTGTTTGAGCTGGCCTAAACCGGTTTGAACCAGTCTAAACTGTTTTGATATGGTTCAAACCAGTTTGATCTGTTTTGGAACCACTCTAAGCCAGTTTGAACCAGGTTTGATTTGGTCTGAACCACTTTAAACCAGTTAGAGCCGGTTTTTGCCAGTCTAATCCGGTTTTATCTGGATTGAACCAGTATGATCATTTTTGTACTGGTCTAAGCCAGTTTGATCCGATTTCGTACTGGTCTATCCCAGTTTGATCTGGTTTGATCAACTTTGATCCGGTTTCAACCAGACTAAACTGGTTTGATCCAGTTTGAGGTGGTCTAAACTGGTTAGATCCGGTTTGAGCAGGTCTAAACTGGTTTGAACCGGTCTAAAACTGTAAAATTTGGTTTGGCCGTCCTATAGCAAACTAATCCGGATTAATCGGTTTAGTCTGCTTTGAATCACTTTGATCAAGTTTGATCCAGTCTACACTGGTATGAGCCAGTTTGAGCCAGTTTGATCTGGTCTGATTTAGTTTGATCCGGTCTGATCCTGGCTAAACTGGTTTTATCTATTTTTATTCTGCCAAACCGGTTTAAACCGGTCTAAACCAGTTTGATTCGGTTTGACAGATTTGTAGCGATCTAATCCAGATTATGGAGCTTCAATTCGCTTTCAACCAGTTTAATCCAATTCTGAACCAGTCTACACTGGTAAGATCCCGTTTGAACCAGTTTGATCCTGTTTTAACTGAACTAAGCTGGTTTGATCCAGTTTGAGCTCTCCTAAACTGGTTTGATTCAGTTCAAACCAGGTTGATCTCGTTTGGAACCGTTGTAAACTGCTTTGAACCAGGTTTGATCTGGTTTTAGCCGGTCTAAACCAGTATTGTCTGGATTGAACCATTTTGATCTGATTTTGGACTGGTCTAAACCGTTTTAATCTGATATGAATCAGTTTGATCTGGTCTTATCCAGTTTGATCCAGTTTGATCTGGACTGATCCAGTTTGATCCGGTTTGATCCTGGCTCAGCTAGTTTGATCCGTTTGAGCCGAGCAAAACCGGTTTGAGCAGATCTAAATATGCTTGATCCGGTTTCAGCTTGCCTAAACTGGTTTGAAGCGGTCCAAACCATTTTGATACGGTTTGAACCAATTTGATCTGTTTTGGAACCACTCTAAACCAGTTTGAACCGGGTTTGATTTGGTCTGAACAAGTTTAAACCAGATTAAGCCGGTTTGAGACAGTCTAATCCAGTTTGATCCAGTTTGAACAAGTTTCATCATTTTTGTACTGGTCTAACCCAGTTTGATCCTGTGTGATCCTCTTTGATCCTGTTTGAACCAGTCTAAACTGGTTTGATCCGGTTTGAACTGGTCTAAACTGGTTAGATCCAGTTTGAGCCAGTATAAACTGTTTTGAACCGGTCTAAACCTGTAAAATTTGGTTTGGCTGTCCTATAGCGAACTAATGTTGTGGTTTAATCCATTTTGGACCAGTTTGATCCAGTTTTGAAACATTCTACGCTGGTTTGATTCAGTTTGAACCAGTCTACATTGGTATGATCCAGTTTGAACCAGTTTGATCCGGTCTGATTAAGTTTGATCCTGTTTTAACTGAACTAAGCTGGTTTGATCCAGTTTGAGCTGGCCTAAACTGATTTGATTCGGTTCAAATCATGTTGATCTCGTGTATAACCGTTGTAAACCACTTTGAACCATATTTGATCTGGTTTGAGCCAGTCTAAACCAGTATTGTCTGGATTGAACCGGTTTGATCCGATTTTGGACTGGTCTAAACCGGTTTGATCCAATATGAATCAGTTTGATCTGGTATGATCTACTTGATCTGGTTTGAAGCTGTCTAAACTGGTTTGATCTGATTTGAGATGGTCTAAACCGGTTTTGTCTGGATTGAACCAGTTTTGTCCTATTTTGGACTGGTCTAAACCGTTTTAAGCTGGTATGAACCAGTTTGATCTGGTCTTATCCAGTTTGAAACGGTTTTGAACCAGTCTATACTGTTATGATCTAGTTTGAACCAGTTTGATCTGAATTGATCCTGGCCAAGCTGGTTTGATCCGTTTTGAGCCGAGCAAAACCAGTTTGAACTGGTGTAAATATGCTTGATCAGGTTTGAGCCAGCCTAAACAGATTTGAACCGGTCTAAACTGTTTTGATATGGTTCAAACCAGTTTGATCTGTTTTGGAACCACTCTAAACTGGTTTGAACTGGGTTTGATTTGGTCTGAACCAGTTTAAACCATTTTGAGCCAGTTTGAGCCAGTCTAATCCGGTTTTATCTGGATTGAACCAGTTTGATCATTTTTGTACTTGTTTAAACCAGTTTGATTTGATTTTGTACTGGTCTAATCCAGTTTGATCCAGTTTGATTAAGTTTGATCCGGTTTGAAGCAGTCTAAACTTGTTTAATCCAGTTTGAACCTTTCTAAACTGGTTAAATTCGGTTTGAGCCAGTCTAATCTGGTTTGAACCAGTCTAAACCTGAAAATTTGGTTTGGCCATCCTATAGCAAACTAATCCGGATTGATTAGTTTAATCTGCTTTGAATCAATTTGATCAATTTTGATCCAGTCTACATTGGTTTGATCCACTTTGAACCAGTTTGATCTGGTCTAATACAATTGAATCTAGTTTTGAACCAATCAACACTGGCATGAGCCAGTTTGAACCAGTTTGATATGGTCTGATCCAGTTTGATCCATTTTAAACCAGTCTAAACTGGTTTGATCCAGTTTGATTTGGTCTGATTTAGTTTGAACCAGTTTTGAACCAGTCTACACTGGTATGATCCAGTTTGAACCAGTTTGATCTCGTCTGATTCAGTTTGATCCTGTTTGAACCGAACTTAACTGGTTTGATCCACTTTGAGCCGGCCTAAACCAGTTTGAGCCGGTCTAGAATGGTTTGATTCTGTTTGAACCAGTTTCATCTGATTTGGGACCAGTTTAAAGCGGTTTGATCCGGTATGAGCCAGTCTAAGCCAGTTTTATCTGAATTGATCCAGTTTGATACGATTTTTGACTGGTCTAAACCAGTTTGATTCATATGAACCATTTTGATATGGTTTGATCTGCTCTGAACAGGTTTAAACAGAGCTAACCCAGTTTAATTCGGTTCCAACCAGTTTGATCTGGTTTTGAACCAGTCTAAACTGGTTTAAACTGCTTTTGATCTGGTCTGAACCACTTTAAACCAGTTTGAGCCCAATTGAGCTGATCTAAACCGGTTTTATCTGGATTGAACCAGTTTCTTCCTATTATGGACTGGTCTAAACCGGTTTCATCCGGTATGAACCAGTTTGATCTGGTCTTACCCAGTTTGATCCAGTTTTGAAACAGTCTACACTGGCATGATCCAGTTTGAACCAGTTTGATCTGGACTGATCCAGTTTGATTCGGTTTGATCCTGGCTAAGCTGATTTGATCCATTTTGAGCTGGCCAAAACCGGTTTAAACCAGTCTAAACCCGTTTGATTCGGTTTGGCCATCCTGTAGTGATTTATCCGGATTGATGCGGTTTAATCTTCTTTGAGCCAGTTTGATCCAGTTTTGAAGCAGTCTGCACTGGTATGATCCAGTTTGAGCAAGTTAGATCCGGTCTGATCCAGTTTGATCCTTTTTTAACTGAACTAAGCTGGTTTGATCCAGCTTGAGCCA
>NW_004949112.1:7385444-7392344 GCF_000317375.1 Microtus ochrogaster
CTATTATGGACTGGTCTAAACTGGTTTAATCCAGTATGAACCAGTTTGATCTGGTCTTATCCAGTTTGATCCAGTTTTGAAACAGTCTACACTGGCATGATCCAGTTTGAACCAGTTTGATCCTGGCTAAGCTGGTTTGATCCATTTTGAGCTGGCCAAAACTGGTTTAAACCAGTCTAAACTGGTTTGATTCGGTTTGATGGAACTGTAACAATCTAATCCAGATTATGCAATTTCAATCCGCTTTGAACCAGTTTGATCCAGTTCTGAACCAGTCTACACTGGTTTGATCCAGTGTGATCTGTTGTCATCCAAACTGATACAATTTTGAACCAGTCGACACTGGTGTGATCCAGTTTGAGTCGGCCTAAAACCGTTTGATTCGGTTCAAACCAGGTTGATCTTGTTTGGAACCATTGTAAACTGCTTTGAACCAGTTTGATCCAGTTCTGAACCAGTCTACATTGGTTTGATGCAGTTTGATCTGGCGTGATCCAAATTAATACTGGTGTGATCCAGTTTGATCCGGTTTGAACCAGGCTAAGCTGGTTTGATCCATTTTGAGCCATCCAAACCTGTGTGAACTGGTCTAAACCTGTTGGATTCGGTTTGGCAGTCCTGTAGTGATTTATCTGGATTGATGTGGTTTAATCTGCTTTGAACCAGTTTGATCCAGTTTTGAAGCAGTCTGCACTGGTATGATCCAGTTTGAGCCAGTTTGATCCTGGCTAAGCTGGTTTGATCTGTTTTGAGCCGGCCCAAACGGGTTTAAACTGGTCTTAACTGGTTTGATTTGGTTTTACTGACCCCTAACAATCTAATCCAGACTATGCAGGTTCAATCCACTTTGAACCAGTTTGATCCAGTTTTGAACCAGTCTACACTGGTTTGATCCAAATTGATCTGGTGTGATCCAAATTGATACAGTTTTGAAACAGTCGACACTGGTATGATCCAGTTTGAACCAGTTTGATCTGGTCTGATCCATTTTCATCTGGTTTGAGCCTGGCTAAGTGATTTTGATCCATTTTCAGCTGGCCAACTGCTTTAAACCTGTCTAAACTGGATTGATTCGGTTTTGCAGACCCGTAACAATCTAATCCAGATTATGCAGGTTCAATCCACTTTTAACCAGTTCACAGTTCTGAACCAGTCTACACTGGTTTGATCCAGTTTCGACCATTTTCATCTGGTCTGATAAAATTTGATCTAGTTTCGAACCAGTCTAAACTGGTAGGAGCCAGTTTGAACCAGTTTGATTCGGTCTGATCCAGTTTGATCTCTTTTGAACCGGTCTAAAGTGTTTTGATCCAGTTTGAATCAGTTTGATATGGTATGATTTAGTTTGAACCAGTTTTGAACCAGTCTACACTGGTATGATCCAGTATGAACCAGCTTGATCTGGTCTGATCCATTTTGATCCTGTTTGAAACAAACTAAACTGGTTTGATCCAGTTTGAGCCGGCATAAAATGGTTCGAGCCAATCTAGAGTGCTTTGATTCCGTTTGAACCAGTTTGATCTGGTTTGGAACCAGTTTAAACAGCTTTGATCCGGTGTGAGCCAGTCTAAGTAGGTTTTATCTGAATTGATCCAGTTAGATACGATTTTGGACTGGTCTAAACAGGTTTGAACGGTGTGAACAATTTGATACTGTTTTATCCACTTTGATCCAGTCTAACCCAGTTTAATTTGGTTCCACCTAGTTTGATCTGGTTTGGAACCAATCTAAACCGGTTTAAACTGTGTTTGATCCGGTCTGAACCACTTTAAACCAGTTTGATCTGGTTTGAGCCGACCTAAACGGGTTTTATCTGGATTGAAATGGTTTGATCTGATTTTGGACTGGTCTAAACTGGTTTGATCCAGTATGAAAGAGTTTGATCCGGTGTGATTCTCTTTGATCCTTTTTCAACCGGTCTGAACTGGTTTCATCTGGTTTGAGGTAGGCTAAACCACTTTGAACTGGTCTAAACCAGTTTGATTCAGTGTAGCGGACCTGTAACAATCTCATCCAGGTTATGCAGGTTCAATCTGCTTTGAACCAGTTTGATCAAGTTCTGAACCAGGCTACACTGGTTTGATCCAGTTTGAAACAGGTTGATCTGGTCTCATCCAGTTTGATCTTGTTTGATCCTCACTAAGATGGTTTGATCCGTTTTTAGTAAGCCAACCGGTTTAAACTGGTCTAAACTGGTTTGATTTGATTTTGCTGACCTGTAACAATGTAATCCAGATTATGCAGGTTCAATCCACTTTGAACCAGTTTGATCCAGTCCTGAACCAGTCTACACTGGTTTGATCCAGTTTGATCTGGTGTGATCCAAATTGATACACTTTTGAACCAGTCGACACTGTTGTGATCCAGTTTGATGCTTTTTTAACTGAACTAATCTGGTTTGATCCAGTTTGAGAAGGCCTAAATAGGTTTGATTTGGTTCAAACATTGTTGATCTTGTTTAGAACCATTGTAAACCGCTTTGAACCAGGTTTGATCTGGTTTGAGTCATTCTAAACCATTATTGTCTAGATCAAAACAGTTTGATCCGATTTTGGACTGGTCTAAATCGGTTTGATCCAGTATTAACCAGTTTGATCTGGCATGATATACTTGATCCGGTTTGAACCGGTCTAAACTGGTTTGATCTGGTTTGAGACGCTCTAAACCGGTTTGAACTAGTCTAAACCGGTTTTATCTGGATTGAACCAGTTTCATCCTATTTTAGACTGGTCTAAACCGGTTTCATCCGGTATGAACCAGTTTGATCTTTTCTGATCCAGTTTTGAACCAGTCTACACAGGTATGATGCAGTTTGGACCAGTTTTGTCTGTTCTTTTCCAGTTTGATCTGGTTTGATCCTGGCTAAGCTGGTTTGATCCATTTTGAGCTGGCCAAAACCAGTTTAAACCCGTCTAAACTGGTTTGATTTGGTTTGGCGGACCTGTGACAATCTAATCCAGTTTGTGCAGGTTCAATCCGATTTGAACCAGTTTGAAGCAGTTCTGAACCAGTCTACACTGGTTTGATCCAGTTTGATCTGGTGTGATCCAAATTGATACAGTTTGTAACCAGTCGACACTGGTGTGATCCAGATTGATCCGGTCTGATATAGTTTGATCCTGTTTTAACTGAACTAAGCTGGTTTGATCCAGTTTGGGCCGGCATAAATAGGTTTGATTTGTTTCAAACCATGTTGATCTTGTTTGGAACCGGGGTAAACCGCTTTGAACCAGATTTGATCCGCTTTGAGACGGTGTAAACCAGGATTGTCTAGATTGAACCAGTTTGATCCGATTTTGGACTGGTCTAAACCAGTTTCATCTGGTATGAACCAGTTTGATCTGGTATGATCTACATGATCCGCTTTGAACCAGTCTAAACTGGTTTGATCTGGTTGGAGACCGTCTAAACCAGTTTGAACCGGTCTAAACTGGTTTTATCTGGATTGAACCAGTTTCATCCTATTTTGGACTTGTCTAAACTGGTTTAATGTGGTATGAACCAGATTGATCCTGTATGATCTACTTGATATGGTTTGAACCGGTCTAAACTGGTTTGACCTGGTTTGCAACCGTCTAAACCGGTTTGAACCATTCTAAACTGGTTTTATCTGGATTGAACCATTTTCATCCTATTTTGGACTGGTCTAAACTGGTTTCATCTGGTATGAACCAGTTTGATCTTTTCTGATCCAGTTCTGAAGCAGTCTGCACTGGTTTGATCCAGTTTGATCTGGTGTGTTCCAAGTTGATACAGTATTGAATCAGTCGACCCAGGTGTGATCCAATTAGATATGGTCTGATCCAGTTTTATCCTGTTTTAACTGAACTAAGCTGGTTTGATCCAGTTTGAGCCAGCCTAAATCGGTTTGAGTTGGTTCAAACCAGGTTGATCTTATTTGGAATCGTGGTAAACTGCTTTGAACCAGGTTTGATCTGGTTTGAAACAGTCTAAACCAGTATTGTCTGGATTGAAACATTTTGATCTGATTTTGGACTGATCTAAACTGTTTTGATCCACTATGTACGAATTTGATCCGGTATGACCTACTTGATGTGGTTTGAAGCAGTCTAAACTGGTTTGATCTGGTTTGAGATGGTCTAAACCGGATTGAACCGGTCTGAACCAGTTTTATCTGGATTGAAACAGTTTCACCTTATTTTGGACTGGTCTAAACTGGTTTAATGTGGTATGAACCAGTTTGAACTGGTCTGATCCAGTTTGATCCAATTTCGAGCCAGTCTACACTGGTATGATCCAGTTTGAACCCGTTTGATCTGTATTTATCCAGTTTCATTTGGTTTGATACTGGCTAAGCTGATTTGATCTGTTTTGAGCTGTCCAAAACCGGTTTAAACCGGTCTAAACTGGTTTGATCTAGTTTGAGATGGTCTAAACCGGTTCGAAAGATATCTAAACTGGTTTTATCTGGATTGAACCACTTTCATCCTATTTTGGACTGCTCTAAACCGGTTTAATCCTGTATGAACCACTTTGATCTGGTCTGATCCAGTTTGAACCAGTTGAACTAAGCTGTTTTGATCCAGTATCAGCCTTCCTAAATCGATTTGATTTGGTTCAAACCAGGTTGCTCTTGTTTGGAACCGTTGTAAACCACTTTGAACAAGGTTTGATCCGGTTTGAGACGGTCTAAACCAGTATTGTCTAGATTAAACCAGTTTAATCTGATTTTGGACTGGTCTAAATCGGTTTGATCCGGTATGAATCAGTTTGATTTGGTATGATCTATTTGATCTGGTTTGAACCTTTCTAAACTGGTTTGATATGGTTTGAGACAGTCTAAACCGGTTTGAACTGGTTTAAACTGGTTTTATCTGGATTGATCCAGTTTCATCCTCTTTTCGACTGGTCTAAACCGGTTTATTCCGGTATGAACCAGTTTGATCTTGTCTGATCCAGTTTGATCCGGTTTCATCCTGGCTAAGCTCCTTTGATCTGTTTTAAGCCGGCCAACCGATTTAAACCGGTCTAAACCAGTTTTATTCAGTTTCGCAACCCCGTAACAATCTAATCCAGATTATGCTGGTTCAATCTGCTTTGAACCAGTTTGATCCTCTTCTGAACCAGTCTACACTTGTTTGATCCAGTTTGATCTGGTCTGATCCAGTTTGATCCTGTTTTAACTGAACTAAGCTGGTTTGATCCAGTTTGAGACAGCCTAAATCGGTTTGATATGGTTCAAACCAGATTGATCCTGTTTGGAACCGTTGTAAACTGCTTTGAACCAGGTTTGATCCAGTTTGGGATGGTCTAAACCAGTTTTGTCTAGATTGAACCAGTTTGATCTGATTTTGGACTGGTCTAAACCAGTTTGATGCGGGATGAATCAGTTTGATCCGTTATGATCTACTTGATCTGATTTGAACCGGACTAAACTGGTTTTATCTTGTTTGAGACGGTCTAAACCAGTTTGAACTGGTCCTAACCGGTTTTATCTGGATTGATCCAGTTTCATCCTGCTTGGACTGGTCTAAATCTTTTTGATCCGGTATGAATCAGTTTGATCCGGTATAATCTAATTGATCCAGTTTGAACTGGTCTATACTGCTTAGATAAAGTTTGAGCAGGTCTAAACTGGTTTGAACCAGTCTAAACCTGTAAAATTTGGTTGGACGTCCTTTAGCAAACTAATCCGGATTGATCGGTTTCATCTGCTTTTAATCAATTTGATCAAGTTTGATCCAGTATATTCTTGTTTGATCCAATTTGGACTAGTTTGATCTGGTCTGATACATTTTGATCTAGTTTTGAAGCAGTCTACACTGGTATGAGCCAGTTTTAACCGGTTTGATAGGGTCTGATCCAGTTTGATCCGTTTTGAACTGGTCTAAACTGGTTTGATCCAGTTTGAACCAGTTGGATTTGGTATGAGTTAGTTTGAAACAATTTTGAACCAGTCTAAACTGGTATGATCCAGTTTGAACCAGTTTGATCTTGTCTGATCCAGTTTGATAATGTTTGACTGAACTAAAATGGTTTGATGCAGATTGAGCCGGCCTAAACCGGTTTGAACCAACCTAGAGAAGTTTGATTCGGTTTGAACCAGTTTGATGTGGTTTGGAACCACTTTAAGACTATTTGATCCATTGTGAGATAGTCTAACCTGGTTTTATCTGAATTGACCAGTTTAATACAATTTCAGACCTGTCAAAACTGGTTTGATAGTTGTGAATCATTTTGATAGGTTTGATTCAATTTGATCTGGTTTGAACTGGTCTAACACAGTTTAATTCAGTTCTGATCAGTTTGATCTGGTTTAGAACCAGAATAAACCGGTTTAAATGGTGTGTGATCTGTTCTGAACCACTTTAAACTAGTTTGAGCTGGTTAGAGCACATCTAATCCGGTTTTATCTGGATCGAACCGGTTTAGGGTTTTGGTATGAACAAGTTTGATCCTATATGATCTACATGATCACTTTGGAACCGGTCTAAACTGCTTTGATCTGGTTTGAGACAATCTAACACGGTTTGAAAGAGCCGAAACAGGTTTTATCTGGATTGAACCAGTTTCATCCTATTTTGGATTGGTCTAAACTGGTTTAATCCGGTATGAAGTGAAACCAGTATTGCATTTCACTGTAGAAGCTTTACTTTGAAAGATAATCACGTACTTTTGAAAGTGTATGAATTTCATGAAATGCTAGTGAGAAACGCACTTGTGTTTCTCTGAAGAGAAGAGCTGTTGTGTGGGAAATGTCACACGACTTTTAAAAGTGAGAGTAGGATTGCTCTTCAATGTAGATATATTACTTTGAAGGATAATCACGTTCTTTTGAAAGTGTATGAATTTCATAAATGCTTTTGTGAGAAACGCACATGCGTTTCTCTGAAGAGAAGAGCTGTTGTGTGGGAAATGTGAAACTACTGTTAGAAGTGA
>NW_004949112.1:7392661-7393269 GCF_000317375.1 Microtus ochrogaster
TTAGAAGTGAGAGCAGTGTTGCTCTTCACTGTAGAAGCTTTACTTTGAAATATAATTACGTTCTTTTGAAAGTGTTTGAATTTCATAAATGATTTTGTGAGAAACGCACATGTGTTCTCTGATAGACGAGCTGCTGAGTGGGAAATGTGAAACAACTGTTAGAAGAGAGAGCAGTGTTGCTCTTCACTGTAAAAGCTTTACTATGAAAGATAATCAGGTGCTTTTGAAAGTGTATGAATTTCATGATACGTTTTTGTGAGAAATGCACATGCGTTTCTCTGATAGAAGAGCTTGTGAGGGAAATGTCACATGACTTTTAGAAGTGACAGTAGTGTTGCTCTTCAATGTAGATATATTACGTTGAATGATAATCACGTTCTTTTGAAAGTGTATGAATTTCATAAATGCTTTTGTGAGAAACGCACATTCATTTCTCTGAAGGGAAGAACTGTTGTGTGGGAATTGTACACGACTTTTAAAAGTGAGAGTCATGTTGCTCTTCATGTAGATATATTACTTTGAAAGATAATCACGTTCTTTTGAAAGTGTATGAATTTTGTCAAGGCTTTTGTGAGAAACGCACATGCGTTTCTCTGATAGAAGAGCTG
>NW_004949112.1:7393377-7394070 GCF_000317375.1 Microtus ochrogaster
TGAATTTCATAAATGCTTTTGTGAGAAACGCACAAGTGTTTCTCTGATAGAAGAGCTGCTGAGTGGGAAATGTGAAACAACTGGTAGAAGAGAGAGCAGTGTTGCTCTTCACTGTAAAAGCTTTACATTGAAAGATAATCACGTTCTTTTGAAAGTGTATGAATTTCATGAAATTCTAGTGAGAAACGCATAGGTGTTTCTCTGAAGAGAAGAGCTGTTGTGTGGGAAATGTCACACGACTTTTAGAAGTGACAGTAGTGTTGATCTTCAATGTAGATATATTACGTTGAATGATAATCACGTTCTTTTGAAAGTGTATGAATTTCATAAATCTTTTGAGAGAAAGGCACATGCGTTTTTCTGATAGAAGAGCTGTTGTATGCGAAATATCAAACTACTGTTAGAAGTGAGAGCAGTGTTGCTCTTCACTGTAGAAGCTTTACTTTGAAAGATAATCACCTACTTTTGAAAGTGTATGAATTTCATGAAATGCTAGTGAGAAACGCACATGTGTTTCTCTGAAGAGAAGAGCTGTTGTGTGGGAAATGTCACAGGACTTTTAAAAGTGAGAGTCGTGTTGCTCTTCAATGTAGATATATTACTTTGAAAGATAATCACGTTCTTTTGAAAGTGTATGAATTTCAAAAATGCTTTTGTGAGAAATGCACATGAGTTTCTCTGATAGAAGAGCTG
>NW_004949112.1:7394566-7395809 GCF_000317375.1 Microtus ochrogaster
AATGCTTTTGTGAGAAACGCACATCTGTTTCTCTGATAGAAGAGCTGTTGTGTGGGAAATGTGAAAATACTGTTAGAAGTGAGGGCAGTGTTGCTCTTCACTGTAGAAGCTTAACTTTGAAAGATAATCACGTTCCTTGAAAGTGAATGAATTTCATAAATGCTTGTGTGAGAAACGCACATGCGTTTCTCTGATAGAAGAGCTGTTGTGTGGGAAATGTCAAACTACATTTAGAATTGAGAGCAGTGTTGCTCATTACTGTAGAAGCTTTCCTTTGAAAGATAATCACGTTCTTTTGAAAGTATATGAATTTAATAAAATGCTTTTGTGACAAACGCATATGCGTTTCTCTGAAGAGAAGAGCTCTTGTGTTTGAAATGTCACACGACTTTTAGAAGTGAGAGTAGTGTTGCTCTTCAATGTAGATATATTACGTTGAATGATAATCAAGTTCTTTTGAAAGTGCATGAATTTCATAAATGCTTCCGAGAGAAACGCACATGCGTTTCTCTGATAAAAGAGCTATTGTTTCGGAAATGTCAAACTACTGTTAGAAGTGAGAGCAGTGTTGCTCTTCACTGTAAAAGCTTTACTTTGAAAGATAATGAAGTACTTTTGAAAGTGTATGAATTTCATAAATGCTTTTGTGAGAAACACACATGCGTTTCTCTGATAGAAGAGCTGTTGCGTGCGAAAGGTCAAACTACTGTTAGAAGTGAGAGCAGTGCTGTTCTTTACTGTAGAAGCTTTACTTTGAAAGATAATCACATTCTTGTGGAAGTGTATGAGTTTCATAAATGCTTTTGTGAGAAATGCACATGCGTATCTCTGATAGAAGAGATGCTGTGTGGGAGATGTAAAACTACGGTTAGAAGTGAAAGCAGTGTTTCTTTCACTGTAAAAGCTTTGCTTTGAAAGATAATCACGTTCTTTTGAAAGTGTATGAATTTCATGAAATGCATTTGTGAGAAACGCACATGTGTTTCTCGGATAGAAGAGCTGTTGTGGGGGAAATGTCAAAACACTGTTAGAAGTGAGGGCAGTGTTGCTCTTCATTGTAGAAGCTTAACTTTTAAAGATAATCACGTTCTTTGAAAGTGTATGAATTTCATAAATGCTTTGGTGAGAAACGCACATGCTTTTCTCTGATAGAAGAGCTGTAGTGTGGGAAATGTCAAACTACTGTTAGAAGTGAGAGCAGTGTTGCTCTTCACTGTAGAAGCTTTACTTTGAAAGATAATCA
>NW_004949112.1:7397604-7398006 GCF_000317375.1 Microtus ochrogaster
CTGTAGAAGCTTTACTTTGAAAGATAATCACGTTCGTTTGAAAGTGTATGAATTTCATAAATGCTTTTGTGAGAAACACACATCTGTTTCTCTGATAGAAGTGCTGTTGTGTGTGAAATTTCAAACTACTGTGAGAAGTGAGAGCAGTGTTGCTCTTCATTGTAGAAGCTTTCTTTGAAAGATAATCACGTTCTTATGAAAGTGTATGAATTTCATAAATGCTTTTGTGAGAAACGCACATGCATTTCTCTGATAGAATAGCAGCTGTGTGGGAAACGTGAAACTACTGTTAGAAGTGAGAGCAGTGTTGCTCTTCACTGTAAAAGCTTTACCTTTAAAGATAATCACGTACTTTTGAAAGCGTATGAATTTCATAAATGCTTTTGTGAGAAACGCACATGC
>NW_004949113.1:0-1022 GCF_000317375.1 Microtus ochrogaster
TTAAATCTAACAAAAGCTTAACCCAAAATATCCAGGAAATGTGGGACACCATGAAAAGACCAAACCTAAGAACAATAGGTATAGAAGAAGTTCAACTCAAAAAGCACATAAAACATATTCAACAAAATCATACTAGAAAACTTTTCCAACCTAAAGAAAGGCATGCCTATAAAGATACAAGAAATTTACAGAAAACCAAATAGACTGAACCAAAAATCTTTCACAACATAATAGTCAAAACACAAAACATACAGAATGAAGAACGAATATTAAGAGCTGTAAAGGAAAAGGCCAAGTAACATATAAAGGCAAACCCATCAGAATAATACCTAACTCTGAAAACCAGAAGGTCCTGGACAGATATTATGCAGACACTAAGAGACCACAGATGCCAGTAAGACTACTCTACCTAGTGAAACTTTTAATCACCATAAATGGAAAAAACGATATTCCATAACATAACCAGGTTTAAACAATATGCATCCACACATCAAGTCCTACAGAAAGCACATGAAGGAAAACTCCAACCCAAGGAAGTTGGCTGCACCCATAAAAACACAGGCAATAGATAATCCCACTCCAGCAAATCCCAAAGAAGGGGAACACATACTACCACCAACATAAAAGGAGTTAACAATCACTGGTCATTAATATCTCTTAATATCAGTGGACTCAATTCACTTATAAAAAGACACAGGCTTATGGAATGGGTACGAAAACAGGAGTTGACCTATGGCATACAAGAAACTTCAACTTCAAATACAGATATTACCTCAGAATAAAGGGTTAGGAAAAGATTTTCTAGTCAAATGGACCTAGGAAACAAGTGGACGTACATATCTTAATATCTAACAAAATAGACTTCAAATTAAAATTTATCAAAATAGATAGAAAAAGATATTTCATATTCATCACAGGAAAACTCCATCAAGGTGAAGTCCATATTTGCCCCACATACAAGGGCAGCCACATTTGTACAAGAAACATTACTAGGGGCTGGAGAGATGGCTCAGAGGTTAAGA
>NW_004949113.1:1271-8362 GCF_000317375.1 Microtus ochrogaster
AGAATATTGTGTACATAATAAATAAATAAATATTTTTAAAAAAGAAACATTACTAAAGCTTAAATCTCACATCAAACCCCACATACTAATAGTGGGAGACTTCAACACCCACTCTCAACAATGGACAGGTCTGTAGACAGAAAACTAACAGAGAAATAAGGGAACTAACAGATGTCATGACTCAAATAGACTTAACAGACATCTATAAAACCTTCCAACCAAACACAGAAGAATATACCCTCTTCTCAGCACCTTATGGAAACATCTCTAAAATAGACCACTTACTTGGTCACAAAACAAATCTGAACAGATACATAAAAATTGGAATAACCACCTGTATCTTATCAGATCACCGTAATGTAAAGTTAAAATTCAATAAAACAAATTACAAAAAATCTGCAAACTCTTGGAAACTGAATATTGCTCATCTAAAATATCACTAGGTCAAGGAAGAATAAAGAAAGAAACTAAAGAGTTCCCAGAATACGATGAAATTAATGCACAACATACCCAAATTTATGGCACACTATGAAAACAGTGCTAAGAGGAAAGCTCATAGCACTAAGTAAATACATACATAAAGAATTTGGAGAAATCTCACACTAGTGACATGACAGCACACCTGAAACATCTAGAACAAAAAGAAGTAAGTGCACCAGGATGAGTGGATGACAGGAAATAATCAAACTGAGGACTGAAATCAATAAAAGAGAAAGAAAGTGAACAATATAAAGAATCAAAGAAACAAAAAGTTGGTTCTTCGAGAAAATAAAAACAATGGGCAAATCCTTATCCAAACCAGCCAAATGGCAGAGGGAGAATATCCAAATGAACAAACTCAGAAATGAAAAGGGAACATGACAAAAGACACTGAGGATATCCGAGAGTCATCAGGTCATACTTCAAAAACATGTACACCACAAAATTGGAAAATTTAAAAGAAATTGACATTTTTGTGGATAGGTGACATATACCAAAATTAAATCAAGATCAAATAAACAATTTAAGCAGACTGATAACCCCTAATGAAGTAGAAGCAGTTATTAAAATCTCCCAACCAAAGAGCCCAGAACCAAATGAATTCAGTGCAGAATTCTCGCAGAATTGCAAAGAAAAGCTAGTACCAATACTCCCCAAAATATTCCACACAATAGAAACAGAAGGAACATTGTTAAACTTCTTTTATGAAGCTACAGTTATGCAGATACCCAGACCACAGAAAGGTACAAGAAAGAAAGAGAATTACATACTAATCTCCCTCATTAACATTGATGCAAAAGTACACAATGAGCCAGACAGTGGTGGCTCACAACTTTAATCCCAGCACTCAGGAAGCAGACAGGAAGATCTCTGTGAGTTCAAGGCCATCCTGGTCTACAGAGTGAATTCCAGGATAGGTTCCAAAGGTACAGAGATAACCTGTCTCAAAACAATCAAAATACTCAGGAGAAGTCAAACGTTTGCTATTTGCAGATGATAGGATAGTATACCTAAGTGACCCCAAAAACTCTCCCAGGGAGCTCTTACAGCTGATAAATGTAGCAGAATACAAGTTTACTCAAAAAAGTCTATAGCCCTCCTATATACAAATAATAAATGGTCTGAGAAATAAATCAGAGAAAAATCACCCTTTATAATAATCTCAAATAAAATATCTTGGGATAATACTAATCAAACAAGTTAAGATCTGTACGACAAGACCTTTAAATCTTTAAAGAAAGAACTTAAAGAAGACATCAGAAAATTGAAAGATCTCCCATGTTCTTGAATAGGCAGAATCAACATACTAAAAATGGCAATGTTACCAAAAGCAACCTTCAGATTCAATACAATCCCATCAAAATCCCAACACAATTATTTACAGACTGCAATAGAACAATACTCAATTTCTTATGGAAAAACTAAAAACCCAGGATAGCCAATAATAATAATAAAGCTTGGTGCTGGCATGAAACAGACATGGATAAATAGAATCAAAGGGCGTAGGCCAGAGTGGGCCTGAGAAAGCAAGCTCCATAGAACCAGAGAAGATTCAGTCCAAAGACATTTGCAGACCAGAACTAAGACAGTGACCTGGGCCAGAGCAGACCTGAGACAGCGAACTCCACAGGAACAGGTACAAGGGAGCAATGCTAAACAAGTGAGCCAAAGACAGAGACTGCTAAGGGTCCGGATGTGAATCTGGAACCTTAAAGAGAGTAGACCTAATAAGGAGCCCTGTGGGTCCAGGCGTGAGTCTGGGACCTCAAAGGGCATAGGCCTGAGTCAGGACCTCTGTTGGTCTGGGCATTGGTCTGAGATGTCAAAGGGAATAGGCAGGAACCAGAAACCTCTGCCAGTCTAAGCATGAGTTTGAGACTTCTGAGGGAGTAAGCCTGAGCCAGGTCCTCTGCGGGTCTGAGTGCACCCGACCATGGGAACTCCAAGAGAGTAAACCAGAGCCAGAGTCCTTTACAGTATTAACTCCAAGCCAGAGACCTCTGCAGGAACAGATCCAGACCAGTGACATTTACAGAAAGACATCTGAGGCAACAACCTAGGCTAGAGCAGTGCAGAGACAACAAACTCCAAGGATGTAGAGCAAACCCTGGGAGCACTGAGTGACCTCCAGGAACATGGAGTGACCAACAGGGTTACTAGAACCATGATACTGACTGTATCATGAGGAGCAACCATCTGAGCCTTAGATTCACTGGCACCTAGAAAATTAATCAACAGAATCACAGAGAGTCCCAACCTCAAATATTAGAGAAAAAGATGATTAGATAAGGTAAGAACACATGGAACACCACAAAGAGCAGCACAACACCAGTAAAACCAAAAGATCTTACAATAGCAAGACTTGAACAACCAAATATAGACAAAGCAAAAGAATATGATATAAAAAATAACTTCAGGAGAATGTTTGAAACTCTTAAATAGGAAATGAGAAATTCCCTCAAAGAAATGGAAGAAAAAAACAAAGAAAAAAGTTGGAAGACATTAGCAAATCCCTTAAAGAAAACCAAGAAAAAGCAATCAGACTTATGAAAGAAACCATTAAAGACTTGAAAACTGAATTCGAGCCAATAAAGAAAACACAAGCAGAGGGAATTACAGAATTTCTGGAGGCATCACACTCCTTGACTTCAAACTCTACTACAGAGATACAGTACTGAAAACAGCCTGCTATTGGCATAAAAATAGACTGGAGAACCAATGGAACCAAACTGAAGACCCCGGTATTAATCCACACACCTTTGAACACCTGATTTTTGACAAAGAAGCAAAAAATATCAAATTGAAAAAAGATAACATATTTAACAAGTGGTGCTGGTGTAACTGGATATCAACATGTAGAAAAATGAAAATAGACCCATATCTATCACCATGCACAAAACTCAAGTACAAATGGATCAAAGACCTCAACATAAAGCCAGCCACACTGAACTTTATAGAAGAGAAAGTGGGAAGTAAACTTTTACATACTGGCACAGGAGACCACTTCCTAAATATAACCCCAGTAGCACAGACACTGAAAGAAATGATTAATAAATGGGACCTCCTGAAAGTGAAAAGCTTCTGTAAAGCAAAGGACATGATCAACAAGACAAAACGACAACCTAAATATTAGGAAAAGATCTTCACTAACCTCACATCAGACAGAGGTCTGATCTCCAAAATATACAAAGAACTCAGGAAATTGGTCATTAAAAGAACACAGAATCCAACTAAAAAATGCAGTACAAACCTAAACAGAAAACTCTCAACAGAGGAATCTAAAAATGGTGAAAAGACACTTAAGAAAATGTTCAACATCCTTAGTCATCAGAGAAATGCAAATGAAAACAACTCTGAGATTCCATCTTATACTTGTAAGAATGGCTAAGATCAAAAAAGTTGATGACAACTTATGCTAAAGAGGTTGTGGGGTAAAGAGAACACTCCAGCACTGCTGGTGGGAATGCAAGCTGGTACAGCCCCTTTGGATATCAGTATGGTGATTTCTCAGATAATTAGGAAACAACCTTCCTCAAGACAACAGTAATACCACTTTTAGGTATATATCCAAAAGATGTTCAATTGTGCCACAAGGACATGTGCTCAACTATGTTCATAGCAGCATCGTCAGAACCAGGAAACAACCTAAATGCCCCTCGATCAAAGAACGGATAAATAAAATGTGGTACATTTACTCAACAGAAAAAAAATGACATCTTGAATTTTGCAGGAAAATGGATGGAGCTAGAAAAAATTATTTTTAATGAGGTAACCAGGACCCAGAAAGACAATTATCATATGTACTCACTCATAAGTGCTTTTTAAACATAAAGCAAAGAAAATCATACCACAAATCACAAACTCAGAGAACCTAGACAGCAATGGGGACCCTAAGAGAGACATACATAGATCTAATCTACTTGAGAAGTAGAAAAATATAAGATCTCCTGAGTAAATTGGGAGCATGGGGACCTTGGAGAAGGTTGAAGGAGAGGTGAGAGGCAGGGAGGGGAGGAGAGAAAAAATATAGACCTAAACCAACAAAAATCAATTTAAAAATAGAATTAAAGACCCTGATATTTTTATTCTTTCACTTTTTCTTCTTTTTCTCTTTATTTTACATTCCAATCACAATTTGCCCTCCCACCCTTGCTCCTGCCCCCCCCTGTCTCCTCCAGCCCACTCCCCATCCACTCCTACCAATGAGTAAGGGATCCCATGAGGAGCCAACAAAGTCTGCTACATTCAGATGGGGCAGTACCATGCCACTTCACCCTACATTAAGGCTCACAACGGCACGCACCATAGTGAATGGGCTCCAACAAACTAACTCATATGTCAGGGATAGATCATGTGAAGACCCTGATATTAATGCACATACCTATGAAAATCTGATTTGTGACAAAGAAGACAAAATTGTACAATGGAAAAAAGAAAGCATCTTCAACAAATGATGCTGGCATAACTGGATGTCAACATGGAGAAGAATGCAAATAGAACCATATCTATTGTCATGCACAGTACTCAAGTCCACATGAATCAAAGACCTCAGCATAAATCTAGTTACATGGAACTTAAATGAAGAGAAAGTGGGAAGTAGCCTTGAACACACAGGCACAGGAGATCACTTCCTAGATAAAACACCAGTAACACGGACACTGAGAGCAACAATCAATAAACAGGACCTCCTGGAACTGAGAAGCTTCTGTAAGGCAAAGGACATGGTAAGTAAGATAAAATGCAGACTACAGAATTGGAAAAGGTCTTCACCAACCCTACACCCAACAGAGGAATGACCTCCAAAATATATAAAGAACTCAAGAAATGAGACATCAAAATACCAAATAATCCAATTAATAAATGGGGCATAGATCTAAACAGAATTCTCAACAGAAAAATCTCAAATGGTAAAAAGACATTTAAGGAAATGCTCAATCTCCTCAGCCACCATGGAAATGCAAACCTAAATGACTCTGAAATACCATCTTATACCTGTCAGAATGGCTAAGATTCAAAACACTGATGGCAGCTTACATTGGAGAATATGTGTAAGGGGGACATTTCCGGTGGGAGTGCAAGTTTATACAACCACTTTGGAAACCATTGTAGTGCTTTCTCAGAAGACGGAGAATCAATCTACATCAAGACCCAGCATGACCACTCCTGGGCATATAGCCAAAGGAAACACAATCATACCACAAAGACATTTGCTCAACTATGTTCATAGCAGCAATATTTGTGGTTTTTATGATTTTTTTATTCTTTTAATTTTTATATTCCAATCACATTTCCCCTTCCCACACCTTCTCCTGTCCTCCTTGACTCCCCCAAGCCCAGTCCATATATATGCACTCTTCCCAAAGTGTAAGGGATCCTGGGAGGAGTCAACAAAGCATGGACCATTAAGTTGAGGGAGACAAAGACCCTCCCCCTGCATTAAGGCTGAGCAAGGCATCCCACCATAAAGAATGGGCACCGACAAGCTAGCTCATGCACCAGGTATAGATCCTGGTCTTACTTTCAGGGGCCCCTCAGGTAGCCCACACTACATAACTGTCTCCCACATGGAGGGACCTAGTTTGGTCCCTTGGAGGCTCCACTGCTGTCAGTCTAGAGCTCATGTGTTCCAAAAACTCAGTTCAGCTGTCTCTGTAGATTTTCTCTCTATGATCCTGACATCCTTTCTCATAGATTCCATCCTCCCTCTCTGGACTGGATTCCCAGAGCTCAGCCTGGTGTTTGGTCATGGATCTCTGCATCTGATGCTGTCAATCACAAGATGGCAAATGAATGGAACTAGAAAAAAACCTGACTGAGGTAACCCAGGCTCAGAAAGATGAACACAATATTACTCACTCATAAGGGAAAACTAGATGTAAATTAAAGGAGAACCAGACCACAATCCAAAGCTCCAGAGAAGCTAGGTGACAAGGAGGACCCTAAGAGGGATGCATGGATCACTCTGGCAAGATGATATAGATGAGATCTCCTGGAGGCAAGGGAAAGGTAAAGGAGCATTTTTTCCACTTTTACAAAACCTTCTCTGCCTTCCATTTTAAAGACACATAGATATTAGAAAACTTCCTTCAGAAATTGTCAATAACCTGATAATAACTCAGAAACTAAGAAGGAATTTAACTTACAATTCAGTAAATAAATGTTCAATAAATGGACATAGTTTGATATTTGGGGTAAAAAAATCAAGTTCTAAATATTTCTATATTATGTTTTCTCTAACATATGTAATCTTGTCTAAAGGTTGAAAATTATATTTATTGTATTTCTATAATACTTACACAAATTAATATTCTGATCAGTATTGTAAGTTCTATTTAATGTATAAAATACTTAGAGTTCTTAAAAAATATTTGAACTTCACAAATATTGATTAATAGCAAAATATCTTACTTAGAGATAATTTAAGGGTCACCAAAAGTTATTTTGATAATTGATGGAGGAAGGTCATTGGTTGATTTAATAAAGAAGCTGCTTGACCTGATAGGTTAGAACGTAAGTGGGAGGAGCAGAATGCTGGGCGGAAGAGGAAGTGAGGTCAGAGACTCCACAGCTCTGCTCTCGGGAGCAGATGCCTCAGAGAGACGTCATGCTCC
>NW_004949113.1:11122-22468 GCF_000317375.1 Microtus ochrogaster
AAAGGGCCAAGCGGTGATTAAATGAACACAGTGTCCGTGTAATTATTTCGGGTAGAGCTAGCCATGTGGGCAGCCGGGTGCCGGGACGCAGCCTGCCGCTCCTATTTCTACAGATAATCATTATGTAATAAAATAAAATGATTAATTTGGCTACAGGTCAACATCTAATTATTGTATAGCAATAGAACCCTTTACTTTTCCAATGATGCAATAAAATAGCCTTAAAATATGAAAGGATTACATAATACAATCAATGAATGTGCACATGAAATTTTTATTGAAATGATTTTAAGTGTCTCCTGACTTTCAAAATATGAGTAGAGCACAGTGAATTCCTTTAGAAGTGGTGTGTTTTACTAGAAGAATTGCAAATAGATACAAATAAAAAGATAAATGTAGGATGACTAATAAAAACTCAGAGACTGATACTGGGGCTCAACCTGAAGGTCAGAAAAGCAAAACAGTCAGCCACTGACACTTACTTCCACCTCAGTCCAAAACGACAATCCTAATTTTGGACTGAGGTAGAGGTAACAGCCAGTAGCTTACAGTTTTACTTTGCTGATCTTTAGATTGAACCCCAATATCTGTCTCTGGGTTTTTATTAATTGTCCTACAACAAACAATGAAGGTATCCTTAAAAAGCCAAGATATAAATCCAATCTAACATTTCAGAAAGATATAAAAAATTATATCTTTATATCCCTACTCCCATATCCATTCTTCCTCCATCTTAACCATCCCACTCCCCCAAGCTCTTCCCAACCCTCCCCTTCTCCCTTGTCCCCTCTCTCTTCCCTCTCCCCTTCTCCCTACTCCCACCCCATACTCCCAACTTTTGCCTGGAGATCTTTTCTGCTTCCAATTTCCAGGAGGATAAATATACGTTTTTTGGGGGGGGATCACCTTATTACTTAGCTTCTCTAGGATCATTAACTATAGGTTCATTTGTTTATGGCTAGAATCCACTAATGAGGGTACATACCATATTCATATTTTGGGTCTACATTATCTCACTCAAATAGTGTTTTCTACTTCTATCCATTTTCATGCAAAATTCAAGATGTCATTGTTTTTTACTGCTTAGTAATACTCTAATGTGTAGATGTGCCACATTTTCTTTATCCATTTTTCCATTGAGGGGCATCTAAGTTGTTTCCAGGTTCTGGTTATTACAAATAATGCTGCTATGAACATAGTTGAACAAATGCTAATGTAGTATGATTGGGCATCTCTTGGGTACATTCCCAACAGTGGTATTGCTGGATTATACAATGGAAAAAGAAAGCATCTTTAAGAAATGGTGCTGGTATAACTGGGTGTCAACCTGTAGAAGAATGAAAATAGATCCATATCTATCACCATGCACAAAACTCAAGTCAAAATGGATTAAAGACCTTAATATAAATCTGACCACACTGAACCTAATAGAAGAGAAAGTGGGAAGTAGACTGCAATGCATGGGCACAGGCGACCACTTCCTACATATGACCCCAGTAGCACAGACGATAAGGGCAACAGTGAATAAATGGGACCTCCTGAAACTGAGAAGCTTCTGTAAAGCAAAGGACACAATCATTAAGACAAAAAGGCAACCTACTGAATGGGAAAAGATCTTCACCAACCCCACATCAGACAAAGAACTGATCTCCAAAATATATAAAAGAACTCAAGAAACTAGACATTAATATTCTAAATAACCCAATTAAAAGATGGGGTACTGAACTGAACAGAGAATTCTCAACAGAAGAAGTTCAAATGGCCAAAAGATATTTAAGGATATGTTCATTTTCCTTAGCTATCAGGGAAATGCAAATCAAAACAACTTTGAGATACCATCTTACACCTGTCAGAATGGCTAAAATCAAAAACACCAATGATAGCTTATTCTGGAGAGGTTGTTGAGAAAGGAAAACACACATCCATTGATGGTGAAAATGCAAAGTTGTGCAACTACTTTGGAAATCAGTGTGGCGGTTTCTCAGAAAATTGGGAGTCAACTCACCGTAAGCTGTTTCTATCTCAGATGTTAGTCCAGTTTTCTCTTTTGGGTACCTGTTCCTTGACACTCCCTCCCATTGCTTCTTTGGAGACTGAATCCCGCTTTGTATTAAGCTTGTGTGTTTTTCCAGTCTCTTGGCTTTTTCCTCCCTGGTGTTAAATGACAGTCATAAGCTGCCATGCCAGGCTCAGCTTTTATCCCCAGAGCATTTATTCTTGCATATCCCCTGAGGTGGCCCTCTACTCTCCACTGTCTGCACTTCACTCTTTTTCATGACACTCTTGCATACTGCCAAAGATAGCATGGACTAACCATGCACGGTTCCTGTGGTTTGATTTCTGACTTAAATGACAGTGGTCACCAAGCATCCATCTTGGAGGATGATGTTTTCCTATAGAATTTCTGAAGACAGTGACCTCACTGTCTTGGATCTCCACTGTCCCAAAAGTAGAAAGACCCCCCAGGGTGAGGCTGCAGATTGCTTAAGCAAGAGACTACAAGGGTGTGCTTGGGTCTCTGCTCTACCTTCTGACTTGGACGAGGAATACTGTGTAACTTCAGACAGAGAAGCTGCATCTAAGCCTAATAACATCTTTCCTGTAGCCAGTGCCTATCAGCTAATAACAATGTCCTTGGAGAGCTACTCTGGAGGACAACATGGTGACGACACTGATCCGGGGATGGGGAGTATCTTCAAGCCATGATGCTGTGTGGGTGGGGATGGACATAGATCTTGATGTGGCAGTGAGAAATCCTGTCAACAGAGGAATGGAGAGGAAAAACTGTGTAGGGAACCAAAACTCTCAGGCAGAGAACTTGTCTCTGTTGAAGTTTTATTGATCCTTGGAGCCAAGGCTCCCCACAGCCCCCAGGCTACAGCCTGAGGGTGGCTCTGACCAAATGCAGAGTCCGCTGCTCCCCAGGCTCTGTCCAGTTGCTCAAAGGGGTAAAGGGAGACTAGACAGGAGCAAAGTGCTGGAAACAGATCATCGGTCCTCTTCCTACCTTGGGGAGGACCTCCCTCTCTCCCAGGGTCACCAAAAGAGCATCTGAATATCCACCCACATTGCTGGAGGCAACCCTCAATGTCAGTCCTAGGTTGTCTACATGGTCTGGCTGTGCCCATTGGCCAGACGCCCATCTGTCCAGCTCCGTGGGCCATTGGCAATGGCTGGGACAAACCCTTGAGTCACCCCGTTCTTCAGTTGAGGACATTCAGAAACTGCCCCGTCATCACTGGAGTCTGATTCTTCTGCATCATTGTGACTGTTCTCTACCATCTAAAATTAAAGCTGAGGCCTTGACAGCAGGCCACAACACATATATTAGCTTTCTGAAATTATGGCTTCATGGCGGAATTACTGGTGGGAGCCAGATTTGCTCTCAAAACACTGCGGAGTTTCTAGATTCAAGCAACCTTGACAAGTATGCCAACAGCTGTTCATAAACACCTTTAAAGTGTTTGGTGACAGGGCCTCTTAAAAGAACTGTGAGGTTTTTGCTGATAAGCCTGAGTCAGGAAGATGCTTTTAAAGGAGCCACATCTCTAATTGTCTGTAGAAAACAGAGTCTATTGGTGAAGAGACTATTACCAAGAAGTTGTACTTGGCTCTGCTCTTGTCTATTTAGAATCCTCTTTTCTTTTAAAGCTTTCTCAGGCTTTATCTGGAAATTTTGCCAAACATTTGGGTACCATTTTTACATAGAAGCATCTGTGTTACCTGGTCCTACAGCCATTCAATCCCAAAGAAACAAACAGAGGTTTATATTAATTTCAAACTACTTGGCCTATTATCTCAGGCTTATGATTAACTAGCTCTTACAACTAAGATTAACCCATAATTCTTGTCTATGGTTAGGCACATGACTTGGTACTTTTTCTCAGTGAGGCATTCTCATCTTGCTTCTTCTGCAACTGGTTGGTGACTGTGTCTCTTTCCTCTCCCCAGAATTCTCTCTTTCTGGTTATCTGGCCTATACTTCATGCATGGCTATTGGCCAATCAGTGTTTTATTAAAACAATGCAATTGACAAATATTTACAGTATACAAGAGCACTATTGCACAGTAGTAATTTAAACCTGTGAACCCAAAGTTTCAACATCATAGCATGAAACAAATTATGGGTTTATGGACTGGTAATATAACTTAAAAAAAGTACCTGCCTAGAATGCAGAAGGCACTGTATTTCATACTCAATGTTGCAAAGAATTAGAGAGTATTACAAATGAACATTTTCACAAAAACATCTTTGAAATTCAATGTTTATTCTATACCTTTCTGTCTTTGTGGTAGCTACATTTTGAAAGAATAATATCAACATGTCTCCAATTGAAGGCCACTTAAAGTACTTTTATCTAAAAAACTGTAGACTGTAAGGGCTAGGGAGATGGTGCAGTTGACTACAAAATAATAAGAACCTGAGTTTAGTTTCCCAGTTCTGACATTAAAAAAATAAAACAACAGAACACTTGTAGCCTTAATACTTCCTTGTGATGGCATTTGCCCATTTGATCTACCTAAATCAGACAGTTCTGGTTTTACTAAGAAACAATATTTTCAAAAACTAAGATGGAGAGGACTTAAGGAAGACATCTAATTTCAACCTCTGTTTTCCACATGGTGTCCACACAGAAACACAGATACACATATAAACACAAAAACCTAGTAGTCTCTAGGTTCAAAGCATTATTAGGTTGGGAGAAAATTGAAGGCAAAGGGCAAAAGGGTCCAATATACTCCATGATTACTCACATTATTAATGATTTATGTAGAATAGAACATGGCACAATTTATAAACCAAATAGGATATATCATTATTTAGTAAAGATAAAATAAAATAATACACCACTACAATATGATACTGAATTATTTCACTTCCCTGATATTTTCCTTTGCTCCTGGACAACATATATGCCTATATATTTTTGTTTTCACTGCTTTTAGTAAAAGAAGAATTTATTAATATTTTCTGTTAATTTTCTTCTGTTTCAGAGGAGATGAGGGACATATACACCACATACTATAAAAAGACCACAAACATGGGCAAAATAAATGCTTTGGACATATAGATGAATTATAAGAACACTTTTTGAAACATAATCTCTAGTACAGGTAGACCTTAACATCCTAAATATATAATGATGATCTTTACTGCCTGATTTTACTGTCTCTTGATCTTTCAGTGCTGGGATTAGAGATGCTAATAACAATGCTCGGTTTATGTGGTGCCATATAACCCAAGCCTTTGTGCCTGATTAAAAATAATTTAGTTATCCACTGACTATCCTTAACTACACATCCCTCATGACAATATTTTTATCCATAACTGAAGGTAAAAGTTTCTTAGCACCAGCTTGGTCAAGTCTTCCCAGGAGGACTTCATTTCAGAACGGAGCCCTGTTGTCAGTGAACTGGATGAAATCATGCCACTAGGGACTGGAGAAGAGGAGCCTCAAGCATATTTTTAATCTTATATATATTTTTTTACCTGGATTCCAGATGTGATGCCCCAGGATGAATGTTTTTCAGAATCCATCAGGGAAATATTAGTAATCTGAGTTGAAGGATCTTTGGGAATGAGAGTGGTTATCATAGCCAACAAAAACATTGGAATTTACATGAACAGGCACAAGTACTTGGGATATGTATATACCTGCCTGCTCTGAAAATTCAGACTCTACACAGTTTGACTTTGTAGATTCTTCCATGATGCTCCCTCTGCTTTTTATGTTTCTGGTTCTGCCGTATTCCAGCTATGTTTATTCCTTTGATCGTTCTTTCTGTTCTACAAAGACAGGAGTCAGTGTGTACAAGGGTGGGGATATGGTGCTTGCTGCATTTTTCCCACTGCACACTATTGTATATGATTTCATCACTGAAGATCCAAGCAGTGCAGGCCTCTATCATCAGTAAGTTCATTTTTTCATTTCTTTGTTTTCTGTCATATTTTCAAATAGATAATGCCTAAAAATATTATATGCGCATACATCAGTGCTGTCTACATCCTTCATACCACTCTTTCAACTCCATATGCCAAGAACTGTTTCTACTTTATTTTTCTTTACTAGTTTTATTAGGTTTTTTTTTTTGCTTCAAAAAGAACAATTTTTTTTAGTTTCCTTCATTCTACCTTCTCCTTTCTGAGACTCAATTCTTTCTTGATCATTCAAATGTTCCTGACTCTCTTCCAGACTGTGTTGTCACTGAATGATATCCAACAGTACTATTTACAAGCACAATACAAGCCTCTGGTATCGAATATTTTCAAAGAGAATAAGGAACAGTCTCTTTCTGAGTAGTAAAGGATCTTTTTTTAGATGTTTATATCAGCTTTTTGAGTTATTTGTATTAATTTAAGTTACTTGTACTTATATTGGTATAAAACCTCTGTCAAATGTATACTTGATAATGATTTTCTTACTCTGGGCTTTTTCTTCACCTGTGATTACTGTGCAGAAGATTTTTAGTTTTATGAGGAACCAGTTGTCAACTATTGGACTTAATACTTGGACAGAATCCTTCCCTACAATTCTAGCATGATGGTACTGCCTATGCTTTCTTTTAGCAGTTTCTGTGTTTCAGACTTCACATTTACGTCTTAGACCCATTTGAATTTAGTTTTTGTACAAGCTGATAGACACAGGTTATTTTCATTCTTCTGCATGTGGACATCCAGTCTTCTCAGAACCATTTATTGAAGGTGCTTTCTTTTTGGCATAGGTTTTTCTTTTTTTGTTTTTTTGCTTTTTTGGTTTTTTTTTTTTGCATCTTAGTCAAGTACTAAGTTGCTGAAGTTACATGTACTCCTGTTTGGGATTTGATTTTGTTCCATTGGTCTACATGGATGCTTTGTGTCAGTACCATGTCTTTTTATTACTATGGCTGTCTAATATACACTAAGATCTGGGATGGAAATCCCTCCAGCATCATTCTTTTATCTCAGGATTGTATTGTGGTTTTATATAAATTATAGAATAGATTTTTTTATTTGTTATTAAGAAAAATAAGGTTGGATTTTAACCTAAATTGCATTGAACTTCATTCCCTAGTGTCTTTCCTTCTTCAAAAGTTAAATTTCATTAAAGAAAACCTTTATTTCCTTGGTTACACTTATTCCTAGATAGTTTTCCTTGAGGCCATTGTGCATGTGCTCATGATATTCTTTTTTGTATGTTTATTGTTGATGTATCAAAAAAGCTATTGATTATGCAAGCTGACTCCATATCCTACTTTGTTACTGAATTTGATTATCATTTCTTTCCTGGTAGAATTTTTGGGAGCTCTATTGTATACTATCATGTTATCTTTCAATAATAATAGTATACCTTATTCTTTGCTTACTTGTATTCCCCTTAATTCCTTCTCTAGCTAATACTTCAAAAACAGTATTTAAAAGTTGTAGAGGTGGTAGACATTCCTGACTGAATTCTGAGAGGGATTACTCAAGCTTGTCTCCATTTATGTTGTTGATGTTATCATCGGGGTATATATAAATATAGATAATCTTATTGTATTGAGGTATGTTTCCTCTAGCCCTACAATTAATGATCTTGATCTTTAATACATGATTAATGTTATCAAAGATTTTATGCATCTATGGAAATAATCATGTGATTACTATTGGGCATATATCCATTATGTGATTTATTATATTTAATTACTTGAGACATAGGTGGAACTATACCCATATTTCAATTAGAAAGCCAACTTGGTCATAGTTGAAGATCTTTTTATTGTATTCTGTTTGTAATATTTTGTTGACTATTTTTAGTCTGCGTTCCTCAGGAATATTGGCCTATGCTGTTGCTATCTGTTTTTTTTTTTTTTTGTAGAGTAATACTGGTTTTGTAGAAGTTTGGGAGTGCTCATTCTGTTTCTTTTCTCTTTCAATACTTTTAAAAGTATCTGAAAGATTAAAAATCTGCTAGAATTGTGTTGTGAATCCATCTGGCCCTGAACTTTTTTGGCTGAAGACTTTCCATTATTATTTTAATCTCCTCATTTTTATGGTTCTATTTAAATGTTTTATTTCTTCTTGGTTTAATGTTGGAGATTTGGTATAATATAGAGAGTCATTTACGTTTTAACTTTTCCAAATTAATGAAATGCAGTTTGTAAAAATTTTCCTCATAATATTATCAATTTCTTAGGTGCATGTTATAATCGTTCCCTGTTTATTGCAGATTCTGCTAACTTGGTTTCACTCTTTCCCTATCTTTCTCTTTTTAATATCAAAACAAAATATGATAGTATTATAATATAATAGTATAAGATCTTTAAAAACAGAATAGAATTAAACAAACAGAAAAAATATCTAAAGATAAAGCATAAGACATTTACAGACATAGAGACAGCTTCACACACAGAGAAAACCCATAAGATAAAATTTGAAATTATTATATATGTGTTTATATATACATAATATATATGTATCATGTGTGAAGACAGAGAGACAGACGAACAGTAGATAGGGAAAAAGAAATAACTTTAAGAAAGAAATTCCCACAAAAAAGCATTAAAAAGAAAAAAAAATCTCCAAAAATATTTGATTCATTTTGTGTTGGCCATCTAGTGTTGGACATGAGACATTCACTTAAGTGGGGTCTGTATATCCAATGAGACTCCATTGGAAAACACCTGATTTTTCCTTCGCCAGTGGTTATCAACTGGAGATAGCTTTTGGATTAGGGAATGGGGCTTGTGTCTATGTTGACTTTCAGTGCTGAGACCTCATCTGGCTTAGACATGTGCAGGCCCTGTGAATGCTGCCAGACTATGTAAATGTGTATGTGTGTCATTCCTGATGTGTCTAGAAGTGACTGTTTCCTTGGAGTCATCCATCTCTTTTAGCTCTTACAGTCTTCCTGTCTCACCTTCCATAGGATTTCTGAGTCCTCTGAAGATGTATTTGTGGGAGACATTTCATTTACGACTGAATGTCAAAGGACTCTCTTTCTCTGCATATTTTATGTTAGCTACTTATGATTTTTATTTTCCTCTCTGTCCTTTGGGGCCTATATATTTGACCCATCTCATGTTCTGTTTTACCTGAGATAAAGTTTGAATCCCTTAGACATGAATATTAAGTTCCTGAAGACATCAATTTGGATGACAACTTTCTGGTACAATTATTGTTATACTCTTATCTGTGTCAACCAAACCTTCAGTGACAAAGTCATTTGTTTTTTAATTTTGGTCTTTGTTAATTCATAGAAGTTTACTAAAATACTCACTTTATGGTTTCTCCTGATCTTTTGTTCTTTCTTTTTAGTTGTTATATTATCCAGATCAGTATGGTTTCTGACAATAGGCATTAGATTCATTATGCTCTGGGGAGGAGTTTCCTTTATGCTTACATGAGACAACTGAATTGGATTTGACAAAGGGGTTTTTGAGAGGTCCCTCAAGGAGGTTCCCAATGCAAAGGATTGCACTGAATGTCTCTTGTTTATCTACATTCTTTAGTCCAGTACCAGACTTTGCCATACCTTACGCATAATCCAGAAACGAGAGACATTCTGATTGGATTATGCTAAGAAAAAACATTGTTTCTAGGAATGCACTGTTTACAATCCCTTTTAAGATGACTTGTTTGCCAAAATTTAAACACTTTATATTTAAATTCTGCCTTAAACCTCTGGAAGTCAACTCTTCTATCCATATATCATCATGGTTATGAGATTTATTGTATCTCAGATGATGTGGAAGTCCCTTCTGTGTGCTGTAATTACCATTAATAAATTAACTGCCTTGGTCTGTTGAGAGGACAGAACTGAGGTAGGTGGGGAAAACAGAACTGAATACTGGGAGGAAGGAGGGTGGAGAGAGACAGCATGGAACCACCAGAGTCAAATATGCCAAATCTTTGCCTGTAAGCCACTGCCACGTATTGATATACAGATTAATGAAGATGGGTTAAATTAAGATGAAAGAGTTAGCCAAAAAGAAGCTAGAGATAATGAGCCAAGCAGTGATTTAATTAATACAGTCCCTGTATGATTATTTTGGTTTTAGGTGACCAAGACAAACAAGCGGCTCTCTTGCATCAAATTGGCATCCAATGTGGGGCCAACTAAATTCACTTAAAAGTTTGAGAGAGTTTAAAAAGAAATTCTAGACACACACACACAAAAAAAAAAACCACAGCTTCTGGCTGTTTTCTGGCAGCATGCCTCAGCTCCTTTAAAAGAGGTTTTCCTGACTCAGCAGCAGCAGCAGCAGCAGCAGCAGCAGCAGCAGCAGCAGCAGGCAAAAGCTGTGACATTTTGAAATATAGCTATTTTGGAACATGCTGAAAATGTGACCTCTGGCTTTTTCAGAAAACCCTTTATTTGGATGGGAATGTCAGCAGAGTGCTGTGGCTTGTTTGATGGCAACTTGTACTGGGTGTTTTCCTGGAAATGGGCCTGTGTGTGGCTCAGAGGCACAAGCAGGTCCACCATGCTAGATTGAGCAGAGCAAGCAGGTGGTAACATATTTGACCTAGTAATGTCACAGCTTAGATTCTTTTTTAAAAAATTTTTTTATTGAGAAAAAGAAGTTTCCGCCTCCTCCCAGCCTCCCATTTCCCTCCCCCTCCTTCCACCCTTCTTCCCCTACCCCCACTCCTCTCTCCCTCTCTCTCCAGTCCAAAGAGCAGTCAGGGTTCCCTGCCCTGTGGAAAGTCCAAGGTCCTCCCCCCTCCGTCTATGTCTAGGAAGTTGAGCATCCAAACTGGCTAGGCTCCTACAAAGCCAGAACACGAAGTAGGAGTCAAAACCCTGTGCCATTGTCCTTGGCTTCTCATCAGCCCTCATTGTTCACCATGTTCAGAGAGTCTGGTTATAAAGGTATCTTGACTTCAGAATTTGGGTCTAAGGATACATTGCTTTGGAAAAGAGGTTCTTCTATTGTCTCCACAGAGGATGAGAACCTGTGGATTGCTTCCAGACTTGTGCAGTTTGAAGGAGCAAGACCCCCAGAAAGGTCCCCATGAGTACCCCAAAAATACCCTCAATAAATTACTTCACCCAATAAACAGCAGGAAGAAGTTTAGAGAGAAATAATTATGCCCATATTCCCAAATATTCTGTATAATTGTTTGTTTACATTTAAAGGGGGATATGATATAGAGATTTGCATTGGTATGGATCTTGGTTTATTGATACAAATTTAAGGTTAATCTTATATGTATATTTATGCTCTTGATTAAGGTATTGTGATTGTGTAATTTGTTTCAGAATGTAATGTATAATTAAGAAATATAGGTTATTCTTCTACAGGTTGACATCCAGTTATGCCAGCACCATTTGTTGAAGATGCTTTCTTTCTTCCATTGTATACTTTTGGCTCCTTTATCAAAGA
>NW_004949113.1:24334-33293 GCF_000317375.1 Microtus ochrogaster
CTTGTTTTTTTTTTCCTTTTCTCAATTAAAAAAAAAGAAATATAGGTTAATAAATAGTCATCTATAAAAGTCAACCTTGTAGTAATGATAGTTAGATTTTCTAGATGTACAGAAATGTATTTTAGATAAATAGATATTCTTCAATTCTTTCAGAGACCTTAAAAATATCCTTCTGGAGTCTTTAATAGAGTTGAAAAATAAATATAGTTTTCCTTAGTTATGCTAAAATACAGAGTAATATAAATATTATAACTGTAATTCTTGTTTGATAACTGTTTTGTTATATGTAATTTTACTATGTTAAAGTTAAAGCCTTCTTTTTTATTGAAATAACAAAGGGGAGGTGATGTGGGAGTCCCCTCTATGTGATGTGATTATCATTAATGAATAAAGAAATTGCCTTGACCTGTTGAGAGAGCAGAACTTAGGTAGGCAGGGAAGACAGAACTGAATGCTGGGAGAAAGGAGGGTGGATAGAGTCACCATGGAACCACCAGAGTCAGACATGCTGAATCTTTGACAGTAAGCAACTGCCATATGACAATACACAAATTAATGGAGATGGTTTAAATTAAGATATAAGAGTTAGGCAATAAGAAGCTAGAGCTAATGGGCCAAGCAGTGACTTAATCAATACAGTTCCTGTGTGATTATTTTGGTTCTGGCAACCGGGACAAACAAGTGGCTCTCCTCCAAGACTCACATCCATTCCTCCAAAGGTGCTGACATTGCCTTTAATGACCTAATTCTTTTTACATTGAGAATTATCATTTTATTTTCAAAAGCCTGAAATTCAATTATTATTTGTCTAGGTCCTAAATTTGGTATCTTTCTATTTACTGCTGATGCAAATCTTTGTAAGAAATCCAAGATTTCTTTTGGGTCATTTACAAGACTTCAGTAAATGATTCAACCTTTCCTACTTCAATTCTGTACCAAGCAGTCAAAGCTGTTGCATGGCATAAAGCCAGGACATGGCCATCATGTAGGGCTTGTCTTTCTATAATAGCATAAACTCCTTCTCCAAGAAGTTGATCTTGGGAGATTTCCATGCCTCTAGTTACACTCCATCAGAAACAGATCCTCCATTGTGATTGTGAACCAGGTTCTAAAACAGCTTTAATTGTGTCCACCCAATCGTTAGGGATAACTGTATTATAAATTGACCACAAGTTTAATATTTGCTTCACAAAAGGTGAATGCATACCAGATGAGACTATTGATTCCTCAGTTTATCCTTAAATTTAACATTGACACGGAAGCCCAATTACCTATAAAGATCCTCTACCATTTGATAATTCCTGCAAGGTTACTCTGTAATATTAAGGGTGGTTGTTTGGAAACCATAGGTTGTTCCTCTCATTACAATGCAATGCCGAAATTCTTCTGTCTGGATTTGGATAGCTCTGTGGTATGTTTTACTAAATTTTTCTAAGACATGTATCTTGGCAGTCAAGTCATACAAAATTTTAAGAGACAAACCAAATCTGGGCGGTGGTGGCACACACCTTTAATCCCAGCACTCGGGAGGCAAAGACAGGCAGATCTCTGTGAGTTCGAGGCCAGCCTGGTCTAGAAGAGCTAGTTCCAGGACAGGACCAAAAAGCTACGGAGAAACCCTGTCTCGAAAATTTAAAGAAAAGAGAGAGAGAGAGAGAGACAAACCAAGAATTAACAAAATTAGAACAAGGGTTATTAAAATAACAGTATGTCAATCTTGGTTTTTAATTCTTTCATTGAATTGTTCTATTTTTAAATCATGCATTACATAATCAGAAGAGACCTAACTTTCACTATTGTAGTTGTGTTTTCCCATGGGGAAAGAAACTCCATTTAACTAATTCCTTCCCTAAGAATCCTCAATTTTCTGACCAAGTAGACCACAAATATTGTTGGAGATATTTGGCTTAATGCTATGGCATAGATCAGTAAAAGCCTGACTGAATTTCAAGGCATCTACACAGTTTCTCATCATTCCAAAAGGGGGTTCAAGGGAAAACCCACCAGAGGAGAAGAAAGAAAAACCTAGCCAGTAGGGTGGTAACTCTGGCTGTGTGGAGCTCTGGCCTATACCAGAGACTGCAAAGCAAGAGGCAAATGACTTTTATTGTAAATTTGTACTCCAAAAATGGGTGTCAGATGCATCATGAATAACAAAAACCCAGAGACAGATATTTGACTTCAAACTGAAAATCAAAAGCAGAGCAAGCAACCACTAGAAAGCTCTTCTACAAAATCTTCAGACTGAAAAGATAGTGAGTTTCTGTCCTATCCTGTCTCATAGTTCTCTCTAGTGCTGGTCCTGAATCCATACAGCACCACTGCCTGGCCTGTATGGCTGACTAGTATGGCTTGCTTTGTACTCTGATCTTCAGGCAAGTTTTATTCATTAAAACATAAGTAAAATATGAGTTTGCAAAATGTTCCATAATAATCTTCTGGAATTTACTGGAATCTGATGTATGTCCTGTTTTCATCTCTAATTTTATTTTAGAGGGCCACTATTTTTCTCCCTTTTTTGAAGTATTAAACATCTTCAATTTACTAAACAAAGATACATAGGTGCTTTTCTTGAAAGTATTTCCTTGTATGCCTCCATTCCCAGCTATTCTTTCCATCCAATTTCATGTCTACTTTCATGTCATCTGTATACTTATCAGGTTTTATGTATCTACATGAAATCTAGGACTTACCAATGATCAAACATGATATTTGTCTTCCTAGGACTGACTTAATTCACTTAATATGATTAAATTACATCCAAGTTCCAACAATTGACAAAAGTTCATTCATTATACTTAAATAAAATTCCACTGTACCTATGTACCACGTTTTTTTTATTCATAGTTCTGTTATTGGACATTGAGGTTAGTTTCATAATGTAGCTCCTATGGGTAGCACTGAATATAGTTTATGATAGGTGTGTGCTTCTCCTGAAAGTAGTATTTTTGGAGTACTTCTCTGTTGGAGGAGGACCCACTTTTTCATCCCAGCCACCCGGCTAGCTTAGACCCAAAATAATTAAACAGAAACTGTAATAATTAAATCACTGCTTGGCCAGTTAGCTCTAGCTTCTTATCAGCTAAATCTTATATTAATTTCATCAGCTGCTTTTTATCATACTTCTACAGAACTCCCTGCTTGAGACTTTCCATGAACATACCCCATACTCAGGCTCATTGTTTTTATTTTGACAAAATCAAAAGTTGATATATATGTCAGCCATGAGAATGTGCTTCATTCACATTCACAGGGATTGCAATTTGCAGAACCAAGATCCTCTGCACTGAAATATGAAATTTATTCTGAATTTTCCCCCAGGCCATGCTTCCACCTGCTACTCTGACATAGCCAGTGACTGGATATTGCTTCTGGGCCCACAGAAAGATGCTAATCTCATTCATGAGACTCCATTTTCATGACAAGATAAGATTACCTACAGAAAAATACATCATTATTATTTCACTCCAAGTGGATATAAATTTTAAAATGCTAACATTATGAAGATACAAACATTTAATCTCTAAAAGTGATTATATTATATGCAAAAATAATAGTCATGGTTTGAATATTTCCTCTGTGTAATATTTTTTCTATTAATGTGACAAAATACATAAAAAAGCAAGCTAAGGGAAAGGATTTATTTTGGCTTATAATTATAGAGAGATACTATCCATCGTGTTAGTTTAGATATGACAACAAGAAGAGAAATCACCATGACAGGTGTAGAAATTTGGCTGGTCACATTGTATTTTCACTCAATAAATAAGAGATTGAGCCTGAACTGAGGCCAATATATAATGTCCAAAGACTTGTCTCCACTGACAAACTTCTTTCAGTAATGCTCAAACTTTTGAAAGTTCCAGAGACTTCATCAATGTCATCAGCTGAGGACAGAGTGTTCAGATGTGAATATATGGGAGATAGTTGGCATTCAAAAGACAGCACCCCTAAATATTCTTGTGTCTTCTGTTCAGGTTACATATAAAGAACTACCAGATTGTCCTGGCAATGGTTTTTGCCATTGAGGAGATCAACATGAACCCTCATCTTTTACCCAATGTGTCTCTGGGGTATGATATCTATAATGTCCTGTATAGTGAATGGTCGACATTGGATAGATGCATCACATGGCTATCAGGGAAGAAATATATAAGTAATTACAACTGCAGAAAAGAAATGAAGTCTGTTTCCGTATTCTCAGGAGTATCCTGGATAATATCTGCCCAGATAGGAACACTGCTGGGACTCTACAAATATCCACAGGTGAGAACGAGTGGAGTAGAGAGATGAAAAACACAAGTTCAGGGTCATCCCAAGGTGAAAAATGAACATGAAAGAAAATTATGCTTATACACCTGCCAAAGTTTATAATCCCAAAGAGTAAGTGTTCAGTGACTTGGTGACATATCCACATTTCCTTGGTCAGCGATTACCTGGAACTGTGAGTGACCAGGAATTTTCTAAATATGCCTCAGAAAGTAGGATACCAATATTTTAGTGGTATTATGGTCTAGAGAGGTGTCTTTGGGAGTGAAGTATTTGATTCACAAGCATGAGAATCTGAGTGTGACTCTCTAGCACTCACATGAAATCTGGCCATGACAGGACATATCTTTAACCTCAGTTCTGGTAAAGCAGAGAGTCTCTCATAAGAAAGTCAGGCTAGCCAAAGCAGTGAGCTGCAGGTTCACTTAGAGACCTATGCTCAAAAGAAAAAGAAAAAATTAAAGTAAAGAATAACAAGGTAATACCATTATCAGCCTTGACCTTGTGTACACATGTGTACAGATGTGATGATCAAATTCTCTTCATCACTCTAGCTGATTCTACAAGTGTGTCAAGATTTGACCCATGCTTTATGGTTCCTCCTCTTCATTCTGCTTCTACTTCTTTTCATTTTAGCTGACCATTGGGTCTTTTGATCTTAACCTGAATAATCATGATCAGTTTCCCAGTCTCTATCAAATGGCCTCCAAGGACACATCTCTGGCCAGTGGCATTGTCTTATTGTTGAATTATTTCCGCTGGAATTGGGTGGGGTTGATTGTATCTGAAGGACAAAAAGGTGTTCAGATAATCTCAGACCTGAGGGCAGAAATGGACAGAAACAGAATATGCATAGATTTTGTGGAAATGATCCCAGTAAGTGAGGTATCCTTTTTGGCACAGAAACAATTGAATCCTACACGGGTTCTGAAATCATCAGCAAATGTGATCATCACCTATGGGGACAGTGACTTTCTGAGAGGCTTCCTGTCTTATTTAAAGCAGACTTTAGTTACAGGGAAAGTTTGGATCATGAACTCAGAATGGAATGATATCAACCATTCAAAGCATTTCATTTTGCAGTCATTGCATGGGAGCCTCATTTTCTCACATCACCACAAAGAACTCTCTGGTTTCAGAAATTTTACCCAAACACTTCACCCTTCCAAATACCCAGAAGATTTTTACCTTCAAAGGTTCTGGTTCTACTTTTTTAACTGCTCATTTGCTGACAATGACTGTACTACAATTGAGAACTGTGTGCCTAATGTTTCCTTGCATGACTCACCTAACAACCATTTTGATAAGGTCATGACTGAGTATGCTTACAATACATACAATGCTGTGTATGCTGTGGCCCATGGCCTTCATGAGATGCTTCTTCATCAAGTCGAAGCAAAACCAATAAGAAAGGCAGAAGAGTTGATATTTTCACCATGGCAGGTAATGTGTTTCTCATTGGATTGCTCATAACATAAGCAATGTGATTTTCTGAATTTATGCTTTAGGAGGTCATACTACTTATGTTAGGTTCTCTAAGAGTACAAAATAAACTACTAGAAACACATACAAAGGGGTAAGTCAAGGTCTATACAGAAATGGTTAAAAGGAAGAAAGAAAATGTGTTCTAAATCCACATCAGTATTTTATATTGACAGATCACTGATTTCTGTATAAAAAATATAGAACATATCCAATCTTGTGAGTTCCATGATATTCGATGTAGATGGAGGTTTTTCTGTCCCACCCCGTCATGCACCTGCTTTAAATACTCACTCAGAGGCTTACATTATATATGAACTGTTTGGCCTATAGTTCAAGCTTATTAATAACTAGCTCTTATATTTAAATTAACCTATTTTTACTATATTCATTGAGTTATATATTTTTCTCCATTCTCCTCCCTAACTCTCCCCTCCACTTCTACTTTCTCCCATGATCCCCACACTCTCAATTTACTTAAGAGAATTTGTCTTTTTCTACTTCCCATGGGAGGAAAACTGGAGGAGGGAAGGAGGTGGAAATGTTGAAAGGTATTATTTATAAAACAATAAAAGAAAAGAAAAAGAAAACAACTTGGTATTGGCATAAGAACAGACAGAAGGACCAATGGAACTGAATAGAAGACCTGGATATTAATCCACACACATTTGAACACCTGATTTTTGAAGAAAAAACAGCAAAAAAATATCAAATGAAAAAAGAAAGCATATTTAACAATGGTGCTGGCATAAATGGATATCAACATGTAGAAAAATGAAAATAGATCTATAACTATCACCATGTACAAAACTCAAGTCCAAATGGATCAAAGAACTCAACATAAAGCCAACCACACTGAACCTTGTAGAAGAGAAATTGGGAAGTACACTTGAACACATTGGCACAGGAGACCACTTCCTAACTATAACCCCAGTAGCACAGACACTGAGATAAACAATTGATAAATGGGACCTCCTGAAGCTGAAAAGTTTCTGTAAAGCAAAGAATACAATCAAGAAGACAAAACAACATCCCACAGAATGGGAAAATATCTTCACTAACCCCACATCAGACAGATGTCTGATCTCCAAAATATACAAAGAACTCAAGAAACTGATCATCAAAAGAACACATAATCCAATTTAAAAATGGAATACATACCTAAACAGAGAACTCTCAACATAGGAATCTGAAATGGTGAAAAGACACTCGAGGAAATGTTTAACATCCTTAGTCATCAGAGAAATGCAAATCAAAACAACCCTGAGATTCCATCTTATACCTGTAAGAATGACCAAAGTAAAAAAACACTGATGACAACTTATGCTGGATATGTTGTGGGGGAAAGAGAACACTTCTGCATTGCTGGTGGGAATGCAAGCTGGTGCAGCCCCTTTGGATGTTGGTGTGGTGATTTCTCAGAAAATTAGGAAACAACCTTCCTCAAGACCCAGTAATGCCACTTTTGTGTATATATCCAAAAGATGCTCAATTGTGCCACAAGGACATGTGCTCAACTTGTTCATAGCAGCATTGTTTGCCATAGCTCAAACTTGGAAACAATCTAAATGCTCCTAAATGAATAAGGAAAATGTGGTACATTTACACAATGGAGTACTACACAGCAGAAAAAAATAACAACATCTTGAATTTTGCAGGAAAATGGATGGAACTAGAAAACATTATTTTGAGTGAGATAACCCAGACACAGAAAGACAATTATCACAAGTACTCACTCAAAGGTGGTTTTTAAACATAAAGTATAGAAAACCAGCCTAAAAACCACAATTCCAGAGAACTTAGACAACAATGAGGACACTAAGAGAGACTTATAGAAATCTAATCTACATGGGAAGTAGAAAAAGACAAGGTCTCTTGAGTATATTGGAAGTATGGGGACCTTGGGGAGGGTTGAAGAGGGGAGGGGAGAGGCAGGGATGGGAGCAGAGAATAATGTAGAGCTCAATAAAAATCAATTTAAAAGACTTCTCAGACCTGATAACACTTTCAGCAAAAAATTAACACAAAAACCATCAATCTTCCTATATACCACTGTTTAAGATATCAATCAAAATTGAAGAAATAATCCCAATGACAACAGTCACAAAGATATTAAATATTCAACCAAAGAAATTAAATTAAATTAAAAACCTGACCAAGAAAATGAAATATTTCTACCATTAAAAACTTTAAGACATTTTGGTTGAGAGGTATTTGATGACAGCTTCTATTTCCTTGCAGTTTATAGGTCATTTTAAATTGCTCACCTTGTCTTGATTTGATTTTGATATATAGTATCTATCTAAAAATTTGTCCATTTCCTTTAAAATTTCCAAGTTTCCAATTACTACAGGGTTTTGTAGAAAAACCTAATTATTCTCTGAATTTCCTCAGTGTCTGTGGTTATGTTCCCCTTTTCATTTCTGATTGTGTTAATTTGGATGTTCTCTTTCTGCCTTTTGATTAGTTTGGAGAAGGGTTTGTCAATCTTGTTGATTTTATCAAAGAACCAGCTCTTTGTTTCATTGAGTCTTTGTATTTTTGTTTCTATTTTGTTGATTTCATTTCTCAATTTGATTATTTCCTGTCTTCTCCTCCTGGGTGAGTCTGCTTCTTTTTGTTCTAGAGCTTTAAGGTGTGATGTTAAGTCACTAATGTGAGCTTTATCCGTTTTCTGTAAGTGGGCACTAAGTGCTATGAACTTTCTTCTTAGCCCTGCTTTCATGGTGTCCCATAGGTTTGGATATGGTGTGCCTTCATTGTCATTGAATCAAGGAAGACTTTAATTTCTTTCTTTATTTCTTCCTTGACCCATGGTTGGTTCAGTAGTTGACTGTTCAATTTCCTTGAGTTCGTAGGCTTTCTGAGAGTATTATTGTTGTTGAATTCTAACTTTAATCCATAGTGATCCGATAAGACACAGGAGGTTACTAGAATTGTTTTCTATCTGTGGAGGTTTGCTTGGTGCTGAGTATGTGATCACTTTTGGAGAAGGTTCCATGAGGTTCTGAGAAGAAGGTACATTCTTTTTAAAAAAAAATTTTTATTGAGAAAGAGAAAAAAAAGTTTCCGTCTACTCCCAGCCACCCATTTCCCTCCCCCTCCTCCTACCCTTCTTCCCCTCCCCCTACTCCTCTCCCCCTCCCTCTCCAGTCCAAAGAGCAGTCAGGGTTCCCTGCCCTGTGGAAAGTCCAAGGTCCTCCCCCCT
>NW_004949113.1:38990-44492 GCF_000317375.1 Microtus ochrogaster
TGAGTTATTGTGGTCATTGTTGGACTCCTTGGTTAGAGATTTTCCTTCTATTACTTACTGTAAGGCTGGATTTGTGGCTACGTATTGTTTAAATTTGTTTTTATCCTGGAAAATTTTGTTTTCTCCATTTATAGTGAACGAAAGCTTGGCTGGGTGTATCTTTTGTATTTCAGTGGAATGTTTTATAGATGTCTGTTAAGTCCTTTTGATTAATTACATCTGTTAGTTCTCTTATTTCTCTGTTAAGTTTCTGTCTGGATGACCTGTCCATTGGCAAGAGTGTAGTGTTGAAGTCTCCTACTATTATGTGTGGGGTTTGATGTGCGATTTAAGTTTTAAAATGTTTCTTTTACATACATGGGTGCTCTTGTATTAGGGACATAGATGTTCAAGATTGAGACTTCATCTTGATAAATTATTCCTGTTATATGTATAAAGAATCTTTCTCCATCTCTTCTGATAGATTTTAGTTTGAAATCAATTTTGTTAGATATTAGGATAGCTACACCCACTTGTTTCTTAGGTCTATTTGATTAGAAAATCTTTTCCCAACCTTTTACTCTGAGGTAGTCTTTGTCTTTGAGGGTGAGGTGTGTTTCTTGTACACAGCAGAAGGCTGGATCTGTATTCATATCCATTTTCTTAGCCTGTGTCTTTTTACAGGAGAATTGAGTCCATTGATATTAAGCGATAATATTGACCAGTGGTTGTTAGCGCTGGTTATTTTTTGGTAGTAGTGTTAGTGTGTTTCCCTTCTTTGGGTTATGCTGATGGAGGGTTGTCAGAAGTCTGCGATTTTGTGGGTGTAGTTAGCTTCCTTGGGTTGGGATTTTCCTTCTAGTACTTTCTGTAAGGCTGACTTTGTGGATACATATTGTTTAAATCTGTTTTTGTCATGGAATGTCTTGTTTTTTTCCATCAATAATGAATGAAAGCTTTGCTGAGTATAGTAGTCTGGGCTTGCATCCATGGTCTTTTAGTGTCTGCATCACATCTGTCCAAAGTCAGATGGTTTTAGTACAGAATTCTATCAGAATATCTAAGAAGAATTAATACATATATTCCTCAAAATGTTGCACATAATAGGAACAGAAGAGACCTTGCCAAACTCTTTTTATGAAGTTACAGATACCCTGATACCAAAACCACACAAAGACTCAACCATGAAAGATATTTACAGACCAATCTCACTCATGAACATGGATGCAAAAATCTCAATAAAATACTGGCAAACAAAAGTCATGAACACATCAAAAAATTATCCATCATGATCAAGTCAGCTTTATCCCAGAGATTCAGGTCTATCTAGTTCAATATATGAAAATCTATCGATGTAATACATCATATAAACAAACTGAAAGAAAAAACATAGGATTATTTCATTAGATACTAAAAAAGCATTTGACAAAATCCAACACACTTTCATGATAAAGGTCTTGGAGAGATCAGTGATACACGGTTCATGTCTACATATAATAAAAGAATATACAGCAAGATGACAGCTAACATCAAATTAAATGGAAAAAGTTCAAAGCTATTTCACTAAAATCAGGAAAAAGACAAGGTTGTCCACTCTCTCCATATCTCTTCAACATAGTTCTTGAAGTTTTAGCAAAAGCAATAAGACAACATAAAGGGATCAATGGGATTCAAATTGGAAAGGAAGAAGTCAAATTTTAATTATTTGAAGATAATACGATAGTGTATATAAGTGACCCAAAAATACTATAATAGAGAACTCCTACAGTTGATAAATACCTTCAGTGATGTGGCAGGATACAAGGTCAACTCAAAAAAATTAGTAACCCTCCTATACACAAATGATAAAGAAGCTGAGAGGGAAATCAGAGAAACATCACCTTTCACAATAGCCACAATTAACATAAAATATCTTGGGATAACCTTAACCAAGGAAATGAAAGACCTATTTGACAAGAACATTAAGTCTTTGAAGAAAGAAATTGAAGAAGATATTAGAAAATGGAAAGATCTCCCCTGGTCTTGGATAGGAAGGATCAGCATAGTAAAAAATGGCAATTCTACCAAAATCAATCTACAGATTCAATGCAATCCCCATCAAAAGCAAACACAATTCTTCACAGACCTTGAAAGAACTATAATCAACTCCTATGGAAAAAAAAACCCTGGATTGCGAAAGCAATCCTGTACAATAAAGAAACTTCCAGAGGCATCACCATCCCTGACATCAAACTCTATTACAGAGCTACAGTAATGAAAACAGCTTGGTACTGGCATAAAAACAGAGACATTGACCAATGGAATTGAACTGAAAACCTGGATATTAATCCATACATCTATGAACACCTGATTTTTGACAAAGAAGCTAAGATTATACAATGGAAAAAAGAAAGCATCTTCAACAAATGATGACGGCATAACTGGATGGCAACATGTAAAAGAATGAAAATAGATCCATATCTATCACCATGCATGAAAGTCAAGTACAAATGGGTTAAAGACCTCAATATAAATCCAACCACACTCAACTTGATAGAAGAGAAAGTGAGTAGTCTTCAATGCTTGGACACAGGAGACCACTTCCTAAATATAGCCCCTGTAGCACAGACACTAAGAGCACCAATAAATAAATGGGACCTCCTGAAACTAAGAAGTTTCTTTAAAGCAAATGACATAGTCAATAAGACAAAAAGGCAGCCTACTGAATGGGAAAAGATCTTCACCAAGAACACATTTCAGACAAAGGACTAATCTCAAAAATATATAAAGAACTCAAGAAATTAGACAGTAAAATTCTAAATAACCCAATTTAAAATGGGGTACTGAACTAAACAGAGAATTCTGGGTTTTTTTTATTGAAAAAAAAATTTCTGCCTCCTCCCAGACTCCCATTTCCCTCCCCCTCCTCTTACACCTCTCCCTCTCCCCTCTCCTCTCCCCCTCCCTTTCCAGTCCAAAGAGCAGTCAGGGTTCCCTGCCCTGTGGAAAGTCCAAAGTCCTCCCCCCTCTGTCCATGTCTAGGAAGGTGAACATCCAAATTGGCTAGGCTCCCACAAAGCCAGAACATGAAGTAGGATCAAAACCCCGTGCCATTGTCCTTGGCTTCTCATCAGCTCTCATTGTTCGCCATGTTCAGAGAGTCCGGTTTTATCCCATGCTTTTTCAGTCCCAGTCCAGCTGGCCTTGGTGAGATCCCAATAGATCAGCCCCACTGTCTCAGTGGGTGGGTGCACCCCTCGTGGTCCTGACTTTCTTGCTCATGTTCTCCCTTCTTCTGCTCCTCATTGGGACCTTGGGAGCTCCAATGTGGGTCTCTAAACAGAGAATTCTTAACAGAAGAATTTCAAATGGCCAAAAGATACTTAAGAACATGCTCAACCTCCTTAGCTAACAGGGAAATGAAAATCAAAAACAACTCTGAGATACCATCTAACACCTGTCAGAATGGCTAAGATCAAAAACACTTATGCTGGAGAGGGTGTGGAGTAAGTGGAACAGTCATCCATTGTTGATGGGAATGCAAATTTGTACAACCACTTTGGAAATCAGTATGGCAGTTTCTCAGAAAATTGGGAATTAACCTACCTCAGGATCCAGCAATATCACTTTTAAGAATATACCCAAAAGATGCTCACTCATACTATAAAAGCATTTGTTCAACCCTGTTCACAGCACCATTATTTGTAATAGCCAGAACCTGGTAACAACCTAGAAGCCCCTAAACTGAAGAATGGATAAAAAAAATGTGGCACATTTACACATTAGAGTACTAGTCAGTGAAAAAAAACCAAAAACACAATGACATCTTGAATTTTGTATGCAAATGGATGGAATTAGAAATCACTATCCTAAGTGAGGTAACTCAGACCCAAAAAGACGAATATGGTTTGTACTCACTCATAACTGGATACTAACTATAAACAAAGGACATTGAGCCTATAGTTCATGATCCTAGAGAAACTAAGTAATAAGGTGAACCCAAAGAAAAGCATATATAGACCCACCTGGAAAGCGGAAACAGACAAGATCGCCTGACAAAATTGGAACCTTGGGGGGGTTGGGGTAAGAAGGAGGGGAGAAGTGGAAGAGGAGGGGAGAAGAGGGGTTGAGGAGAACTTGAGGGAATGGGAAAGTTGAGATGGAGGAAGGACAGATATGAGAGAAAGGAAAGATATATCTTGATTGAGGAAGACATTATGAGGTTAGCAAAAAAAACCTGGCTCTAGAAAAATTCTCAGGAATCCATAAGGATGACCCAGTTAAGACCCTAAGCAATAGAGGAGAGAGTGAGTGCCCAAAGGCCTTGTTCTTAGTCAGAATGATGATTATCCTAAATATCACAAGAACCTTCATCTAACAACCAATGGAAGCAGAGGCAGAGTCCACTATTGGAGGACTGGACTGAGCTCCCAAGGTTCAGTTGGAAAGTGGAAGGAATGAGAATATGAGCAAAGAGGTAAAGACCATGAAGGGTTCATCCACTGAAAAAAATTAACCTGAGCTAATGCGAGTTCACCAAATTTAGCTGGACTGTGAAGGAACAAGCATAGCACCAAACTAGTCCCTCTGAATGTGGTTGACAGTTGTATGGCTTGAGCAGACTGAGGGGACACTGGTAGTTGCAGTGGGATTTATCTCTACTGAATGTACTGGATTTTTGGGATCCTATTCTCTTTAGATGTATATCTTACTCAGCCTAGATGTAGTAGATAGGGTCTTGGAACTTCCACAAAGAAAAGTGCCTTACCCTCTCTGAGGATTAGATGGGGGTGGGGTGGGAGGGTGTGGGGAGGGAATGAGAGAAGGGGAGGAAGTGGGAATTTGGATTGATATTTTTTTTAAAAAAACCTAATAAAAATAAAAGGAAAAAATAACCTTAAAACACCCAAAAAAGTATTTGAGGAAGACACAGGAAACTTGATAGACCTCCATTGTTAATAGACTGCATAAACTAATATTGTATAATGGTCATCCTACACAGAGCAATTGACATATTAAATTATATTACAATTCTACCTTGAAATCTTTTTTTTATTGAGAAAAGGAAAAAAAAGTATCCGCCTCCTCTCAGCCTCTCATTTCCCTCCCCCTCCTCCCACCGTTCTCCCGCTCCCCCAAACTCCTCTCCCCCTCCCTCTCCAGTCCATAGAGCAGTCAGGGTTCCCTGCCCTGTGGAAAGTCCAAGGTCCGCCCCGCTCCGTCCATGTCGAGGAAGGTGAACATCCAAAATGGCTAGATCCCACAAAGCCAGAACATGAAGTAGGGTCAAAACCACAAGCCATTGTCCTTGGCTTCTCATCAGCCCTTATTGTTCGCCATGTTCAGAGAGTCCGGTTTTATCCCGTGCTTTTTCAGTCACAGTCCGGCTGGCCTTAGTGAGCTCCCAATAGATCAGCCCCACTGTCTCAGTGGGTGGGTGCACCCCTCGTGGTCCTGACTTCCTTGCACATCTTCTCCCTCCTTCTGCTCCTCATTGGGACCTTGGGAGCTCAGTCCAGTGCTCCAGTGTGGGTCACTGTCTCT
>NW_004949113.1:50932-70848 GCF_000317375.1 Microtus ochrogaster
CAAACAAAGGGCCCACCCTGCTTGCTGCAGGCAGGCTATGGAGACAAAGGAACTACCGCCCTCCCCTTTGCCCTCCCGATTCGGGTTCGGTCCCAGAGCCCGCCCGAGCAGGCTGAGCTGGGAGGTGCTATGCTGCCAAAGAGCTCTACCATGAAATCTTAACGTGATAGTTGATCTGTCAGCCTGCGCAGTAGAAATTCACAAAGTCCCACCCCTAGGTGAAGAGCTTTAGACAATCAATGCCTGCTGGGAGAATGAGAATAATCCAGAGATGTGCACCCAGACAGGTTTTCCAGTCCAAAGTCATCAGCACTAAACACATGTACGTACAAATATCAATAAAAGAGTCAGTAACTTGTGTGTGTGTGTGTGTGTGCATGTGCATTTGTGTGTGCCTTTGTGTTTGCATAGGTCATGAAGTTAAAAGGGATGTGGGGGCCATAGAAAGAATTGAGGTGGAAAGGAGAAAGTAGAAATTATAGAAATGCAGTTTAATTTAGTTTAGTTTAATCAAGTATGAAATTCTCTAGAAAATAATTTTTAAAACATATTTTTCATAGACATAAAAAATCCCTAAAACTAAACACAAAAAACAAGTGTACTCAAAGCAATCCTAAACAAAATGAATACTACTAGAGGTATCATGATACCGATACTAAACTTATATACTACAGAGTCATAACTCATAACTTATACTACAGAGCTATTGGTCAATATTAAATAAATAACATGGTACTGATACAAAAACAGATAGATGAGCAATAAAATAAAATAGAAGAATAAAGAAGTTATATACAAAACCACACAATTACAGCTAGCTTATTTTTAAAATAAACCTGCCAAATATATACATCAAACAAAAGACTGTATTTTCAACAAATGGTTCTGTGTGAAAACTGGATTTTAATATGTGTGAAATGAAACTACCTCCTCATCACTGACCCTGAACAATATTAAATTCAAGTTTATCAAGGTGCTCAATGTAGGCTGTGACACCCTGTGATGGCGAGAGGAAAATGTTTCGGCTTATGTTCACATGTAAGCATAGGAAATGACTCTGTCAGCACAGGAAATAAGACAACAAAACAAAAGAGATCTTTTGAAACTAAAATTTTCTGTACAACAAAACAAACTGTCAAGTAAAAAGGCAGGGCACAGAAAGGGAGAAAATATTTCCAGTTGCACATCAAATTAAGAATTTGTGTAAAGATACACATAGAACTCAGATAATCCAAACATGAAGAAAGCAAATGATCCAGTTTAAAAAATGGGCCATGGAACTGAACAGAAAGTTCTCAAATTATGAAATAAATGTGACTACTAATCACTTCTATTTCCTTCACCATCAAGAAAATGCAGGTTAAAACTGCATTAAGATTCCATCTAACTCAGTTAGAATGGTCATCCAAAAAAAATCATAAATGACAAAAGATGCTATTATGAATGTGGAGAACAGGGAAAACTTATACACTGTTGGGAGCAGTGGAAACTAGTGCAGCCACTCTGGAAATGAGCCTGGTGGCTTCTCAAAGAGTCAAAAAAAAGTCATCATATAATCAAACAACATTCCTGGTCATATACTCAAAGGACTCTATACCTGACCAAAGAGATGCTTATACATCCATATTCACTGTTGTCGTACTCAGAGTAGCCAGGAAATAAAAATCAGCCTAAATTTCCATAAATTAATGAATGTACAATGAAAATGTGGTACCTATAAGCAGGGAAATATTATTCATCTGTAAACAGAAATGAAATCATCAGATTTTCAGGTAAATGGATAAAACTGGGGGGGAAAATCATTCTGAGTTAAATAATCCAGGCCGAGATAGACTAAATACAGATGGCTACAGTTCTTTAGCTATGTGTGCTTATCTTGAAGTGCCTATACAATTAAAAAATAGAAAAATATAAAGAAGCTATTCATGGGTATTAGAAAACAAAGGATAGTAAACACAGATAAAATTGAAATAGAAGAGGTTTCTGGTGGTAGAGAAGTTGAAAAAGAGGGTTCCTAGTGGTAGAAAATAGGAAACAAGCAAGGGACAGAACAGAAGAGAAAGTTAATCACAAAGTCATATGCAAAGCTACTATGTTTAACCAACTTCAAATAATATTTTCTTAAAGTTATAGGGTAGATAGCTGCATAGCTGATAATTTTCATGTTTATGGAAGTCAAGAGTTACTAAACAAAAATCCTAGTAACATGTATGAGACACCTCCATATGACATCTTAGTCAGGGAGATCACAGATTCCACAATCAAAAATAAATAAAGACAGGCTTCTGCCAGACTTTTTGTTTACAAACCAGAAATAGAGAATTATAACCTATTGCATCAGATACTACACAACTTAGATGCATGATATAGAGATAACAAACTGGAGCTGAGCCAGACACATCTTCTCTGATGGCTACATTTAATAGTACCAGAAGGTGTTATGCAGGCTGTTAGGGAGAAAAAGTATCATGGATTGTATTAGTGAGGGTTCTCTAGAGTGATTTACAGGCTGTGGACCAGCTAATCCAACATTGGCTGACTGTGAACAGAAAGTCCAGTAATCTGGTAGTTGTTAAGTTCATGATGCTGGATGTCTCAGCTGTTCTTCAGTAAACACTGGAATCTCAGAGAAGTAGACACTAAGCCCACTGAAGGAATGGATTTGCTAGCAAGGAAAGGGCAAGCAGGCAAAGAACAAAAGCTTCCTTCTTCCTTATACTCTATAGTCTTCAGCAAAAGACATAGCTCAGATTATATCTGAGCTAGATATCTGGATAAAAGGGATGTGTTCCTACTGCAAAGATCTAGATTAGAGGTGGATCTTCCTACTTCCAATTAAGCAAAAAATCCTCACAGGTGTGTTCTGTATTTTATGTAGTTGGTTATAGGTGTAGTCAAATTGATGACCAAGAATAATCATCACATGTTCATCTCATCAACTAGACACAAAATTATATCTTTCATGTCATGTTTAATTTCCAAATGAAAACAATAACAAATCATAATAAAACATAAGCATGATATAACTGTCCCATGCAAAATTGCAAATACATTTTATATTTTAAAAGGTCATAAATATGCCTAAGATACTATAACTATCCCTCATATAATCACAAATGCATTATAAATTTAGAATAGGTAGAAATGTTCCTTTAGGGACATTCCTTAGTATCTCAAACTTAAATATGATAACCATTGATATTCTTTTAATTGATATTATATTACATGATACAGAAATTGAGGAAAGGAAACAAAAATATTTGTACAAATGCATTCTTAACAAAATATGACAGAAACATTCATATCAATTGTTAAAGTGATTGCAACTATAATGGTCCCTTAAGAGAATAGTACTATTAGGAGGTGTGGCTTTGTTGAACTGTATGGGTTATCTTTGATGTCTCCTTTGCTCAAGCTTCACTCCTGTGACACACAGTCCACTTCCTGTTGCCTTGTGATCATAATGTAGCCAGTACCACATCTGCCTACACAAATAAACCCTGCCATGATGATAATGGGCTAAACCTATGAAACTGTAAGCCTCCACCTCAATTAAATATTTTCCTTAATAAGAGTTGTCATGGTCATGATATCTCTTCAAAGTATTTGACACCTTAACTAATATAGAAATTGGTGCCAGGGACTGGGGTATTGCTGTGATAGGCCTGACCATGTGTTTGTTTGAAGGAATTTGGGCCTTGGTACATTGGGTTAGGACAGCAGTTGTTTTGAATACTGCTTAATGGGCCATACAAGTAGGAACATGGAAAACAATGCTGCTAAGAACTATTTGAACTGCAGATGGCTTGTTCAAGATGTTTCAGAGGAGAAGAATTTTAGTATGTGGCCTAGAGATTGTATTTGTGATATTTTGGTGAAAAAATGTGGCTGATTTTTGCCCTTGTCAGAAGAGTCTGCCTGAGGCTAAAGGGAAAAGTTTTGGATTAATTATATTGGCAGAGGAAATCTCAAAACACCCTAATATAGACTCTGTTGTTTGGTAATTATTGAAAACTCTAATGAAGATTTATAATGAAAGGGGGTTAGCTGAGAAGATAAAAGTACAAAATGTACTGATTGAGAAAAGGGTACCACAAAGTAAAATAGAACTAAATCCTCTGATCAAGGAGCTAAACAGATTAAGAAACAGAACAAAGGGGGTGTTGACCTCAGGGCAAGATCCCACCCAGCTAAATTTCCAACTTGTGAAAAAGGAATTAAAGAAAAGCTTAGAGATTCGTGTGGTGGTGTACACCTTTAATCCCAGCACTTGGAAGGCAGAGGATGGTGGATCTCTGAGTTTGAGGCCAACCTAGTCTACAGAGCAAAGTTCAAGAACAGCCAAGTTTAGGCAATAAAGGTATAATAAAGGTAACAACCAAAAACAGAGAAATTGTAAAACTGAAATTTAGTGGGATGGGGACAGGTTCCAGGCCCAGAAAGCAGCAGAACTTGGCAGTTTCAAGCACATGATTCTGGCTTTAGATTCAAGGATAAAAGAAGCAGGTTATGGAATTTGCCTTCACTCCTAAGGAAAGCCACTGAGGCCAGGCATGTGTGAAGAGTGTTCCTTTTTTTTTAAAGGGCCAAGCAGTGATTTAATTAATACAGTGTATGTGTGGTTATTTCGAGGCTGAGCAGCCAGGAACAAACAAATGGTCTCCTCCAACACTTAGACCCAAATTTTAAGTCAAGATATCAGGAGTGTTCCTAAATGGAGGCCTAAAAAGGCCAATGCATGAAGCTGTAAAGCTGAAGCCTGTATTGTCTTGGAGACCCTTAGTTGTTAGAAATGCCACACTCATGGGATACCTGCCAAGGAAAGCTGCTAAGGGAATAAACAGCCCAAGAGAAAGAGGTGTATTGCAGTCAACAAAGCTAAAAGGAATTGAAGATGTGAAGAACATTTCAGCATCAGACATAGATAGAAATGCAGAGTTTGGAGTTTGCCTGGCTTGCTTTGGTCCGTTATTTCCTCACTGTGTTCCCTTCCCTACATTTTGGAATGGAAATGTATATCTTATGCCATTATATGTTGGAAGTATTTAATCTACTATTTTATTTTTATTTTATGGATTTTATGCATGAGTCTCAGAAGAGGCATTGGACTTTAAAACAAGCTTGAGACTATTCTACAGTATAGGTACTTTTGAACTTGGACTGAATGCATTTTTGCACTGTGGTATAGCTGCATATCATTGGGGACCAGGGAGTAGAATGTGGTGGTTTGAAAGAAAATGGCTCCCAAAGAGAATGGCACTACTAGGAGGTGTGACTTTGTTGGAGTAGATATGGCCTTGTTGGAGGAAGTGTGTACTGTACAGGTTGTCTTTTAAGTCTCTTTTACTCAAAATTTACTCAACGTGACACACAGTCAATGTCCTATTGCCTTTTCATGACAGGAAAAGAAATTCACCTTTTCTGTCATTCCTAGTATATAGCTTTTTAAATTTCTTGACCATTTCTTGCATGCATTTAAGAAGGTTTTGGTGTTTTCACTATAATTAAGCAGTCTAATCCCCTCCTCCTCATGTTGAAACCTTTTCCCAAGAGACCCACCTCCCTCCTCCACATCTTTTTTGTGACTCACTGATTTTAATTATGATTCTTCACATAAGCATAAGTGGGTATTATTTACTGAAATATGGACTGGTTAAAACACAGAAAATAATTACACACACACACAGAAACCACTGACTGCCTATAGCCTTTCGGTATGGGAAACTCATGAGTTACTCCACACTGGATGATAGATAAAGGATGGGCACAATTTCATGCAGAAATTTCATAGGTAATACTAGAAGCAATAAATTCATGAATGCAACAGCAGAGTCTCATCCAAAATATACTGTTTTGAAACAATTCTCCCCATCCTCTGGATCTTACTTTTTGGGGCTCTTCCTTCCCTGAACCTTGGTGTGAGTAATTTATGTCCTGTTTAGGATCAAGCACTCTGTATTATTTTTCTGTTGCTGTGATAAAATGCTATGGCTAGGGCAAATTATAGGAAAAAAACTACTTATTTTGGCTTATATTTCCGCAAAATTAAAGTCCATAATGGTAGATGGTATAGTGGCAGGCATGGAATCTGGAACAGAAAAATGAAAACACATACCTTTCACCTCAACCACAAAGCAGAGAGAGTGACCTAGAAGTTGAATAAGCTTTTAAACTCTCAATGTAATACTCAAGTGACATATTCCCTCCAACAAGACTGCATTTCCTAAACATCCCCCAAACAGTGCCACCAAGTGACAACCAAATGATCAAACATCTGAGCCTATGGGAATGTTTCTCAATCAAGCATCCACATTCCACTTTCTAGCCCCCAAATGTTTATGGCCATATCATAACTCAAAATTTCCCAATGGTCTTTCACAGCCTCAGCATTATTTAAAAGTCCATAGTAACTTCTGAGACTCTAGGTAATCTCTTAATTATAAATCAAAAAGCAAGTCAAATATTTCTAATATGTAATGACTCAAAACACACATTACCATTCCAAGAAAGAAATGAAGGCAAAATCATAAAATTCTGGACCAAAGCAACACTGAAACCAAGCAAAATAAATACTTAACCCTTGAGTTCTGTGTCCAATGTCTGAAAATTTGATTTCAAAGGGCTCCACCTCTCCAGTCTTGCTAACAGCCACATACATCTTTCTCATGGGATGGTTCTGTTCACTATATGCAGTTTCCTTGATGGATCTCTCACATCTCTGACATCTCCGACATCATGGAACCTCTATTGCATCATGGGATCTCTGTCACATCCACAGCTTTACATAATAGCCTGTTGGGGCCTTCTGTTCCATGAGGACCTACACTCAGGGACTTGTCTACCACATGCTACCTGCCTTTGACAACTTTCCAAAAACCATAAATGCAAATCACTTATACATCTTATATGTCTCTAATATACATCATATAGAAAACATAGCCAAGTTTGGCTGCCAGTTTAGAATGCACCCTCCTCCCACTCTCATTCATATTAGCAACAATGCTTTTGTTCACTTGCTTTTTAGGAGTGCAAACTTTACTTTAGGCACTCACCCAGGTTGGAAGCTTGTATTAGGACCTTAAACTGAGACCACCTTTCTCTTTATTCCAAACCAAAGAACTCATTTTTAATTTTAATCGATATGTTTTAAACAAAATTTTCTCATCTTACATACCTACCCCAGTTACCACTCCTTCCCCTCCTCCTGCTGCACCCACCTTCTCTCAATCCCACCTTCCATCCACTCCTCAGAGAGGGCAAGGCTTCCCATGGGGAGTCAAGAAAGTCTGGGACATCACTTTGAGGCTGGATCAAGAACCTCTCCCCTGTGTTTATGCTGAGCAAGGTATGCCTCCAAAAAGAATGGGATCCAAAAATACAGTTTCGGTGTGATTATTTTGGGTGTAAGCTAGCTGGGAGGGATGGAACAAGGGCCCCGCTCCTTTTAACACTGGCCACACCACACAATGGTCACCCACAATCAGACCTAGTCAGGTTAATCTACTGTAACTCCAGAGTCAGTGAGCTCCCACTAGCTCAGGTCAGCTGTTTCTGTAGAAATTCCCAGCATACTCTTGTCTCCTTTGCTCATATTATTGCTCCTCTCTCTCTCTCTTGGACTGGTCTCCAGAAGCTTAGCCCAGTGCTTGTCTGTGGATCTCTGCATCTGCTTCCATCAGTTGCTGGATGAAGGCTCTATGATGACAATTAAGGAAGTCATCAATCTGATTACAGCGGAAAACCAGTTCAGGCACCCTTTTCACTATCACTTGGGGTCTTAACTGGAGTCATCCTTATAAATTTCTGGGAATTTCCCGGATGCCAGGTTTCATGATAACCCCATAATGGCTCCCACAATAAAGGTATCTCTTTCCTTGCTCCCTCTCTCTCTCCTTTCCCTGTCTTGAACATCCCATTTCCTCCTGGTCTCCTCCTCCCTTCCTTTCTCTGCTCCACCTCACCTTCTACCCTCCCTTTTCCCCAACCATACTCCCAATTTTCTCAGAAGATCTTGCCTAGTTTCCTCTCCCAGGGGGATTCATGTATATCTTTCTTAGGGTTCTTCTTGTTACCTTGCTTCTCTGGAGTCACAGACTGTAGGCTGGTTGTCCTTTGCTTTGTGCTAATATCCATTTATGAGTGAGTATGTACCATGTCCATCTTTCCGGGTCTCAATTACCTCACTCAGGATGGCTTTTTTCTAGTTCCATCCATTCACAAACAAATTTCAAAATGTCATTATTTTTTTTCCACTGAGTAGTACTCCAGTGTATAAATGCACCACATTTTCTTTATCCATCTTCGGTTGAGGAACATCTAGGTTGTTTCTAGGTTCTGGATAAAATGAATAATGCTGCTATAAACAGGGTTGAGCAAATGTCATTATGGTATAAGTGTGTATCATTTGATTATGTGTCCATGAGTGGTATTGCTGGTTCTTCAGGTAGATTGGTTTCCAGTTTTCTAAGAAATACCATAATGATTTCTAAAGTGACTGTACATGTTTGTACTCCCACCAGAAGTGGAGGAGTGTTCCCCATAGTTAGCATCCTCTCCTCCTTAAATTATCATTGCTGTTTTTTATCTTAGTCATTCTGACTGGTGTAAGATGGTATCTCAGAGTTGTTTTGACTTGCATTTTCCTGATGGGTAAGGATATTGCTCAATTCCTTAAGTGCCTTTCAGCCATTTGATATTCTTCTGCTGAGAATTTCTATTTAGATATGTACCCCATTTTTAGATGGATTATTTGGTATTTTGGTGTCTAGTTTCATGAGTTCTTTATGTATTTTGGAAATCAGTCTTCTATCCGATGTGGGGTTAGTGAAAATCATTTCCTATTTTGTCGGCTGCCATTTTGTCTTATTGACTGTGTCCTTTGCCTTAAAGAAACTTCTCAGTTTCAGGAGGTCCCATTTATTGTTTCTCTCAGTGTCTGTGCTACTAGTGTTATCTTTAGAAAGTGAAATCCTGTGCCAATGTGTTCAGTGCTACTTCCCACTTTCTCTTCTTGGAGATTCAGTAAAGCTGGATTTATGCTGAGATCTTTAATCCATTAGGACTTGAGTTTTGTTCATGGGAATAGATGTGGATTTACTTGCAATCTTTTTTATGTTGACATCCAGTTATGCCAAGGGCATTTGTTGAAATATCTATCATTATTCCATTATAAAATTTTAGCTTCTTTGCCAAAAATCAAGTGTTCATAGGTGTGTGGATTAATATCAGTCTTCTTTTCATCCCATTGGTCCATCTGTCTGTTTTTATTTCAGTACTAAGCTGGTTTCATCTTATAACTCTATAGTAGAGCTTGATGTCAGGAATGGGGATGGCTTTAGAAGTTTATTTCTTGTAAAAGATTGTTTTGGCTATCTTGAGACTTTTTCTTTTCCAAAAGAGTTGAGTATTGTTCTTTTGAGGTCTGTGAAGAATTGTGCTGGGATTTTGGTAGGGATAGCATTTAATCTGTAGATTGCTTTAGGTAAGACTGCCATTTTTACCATGTTGAGAAAAAGTCATCAAGAGTCTCCCAACCAAGAAAAAAAAAAGCCCAGAGCCAGAAGTTTTCAGTACAGATTTCTACCAAAACTTCAAAGGAGACATAATACTTATATTCCTCATATTGTTCCAAACAATAGAAACAGAAGGAACATTGTCAAACTCCTTTTATGAGGCCACAGTTACCCTAATACCAAAACCAACAAACAGTCATCTAAGAAAGAGAATTACAGATCAACTCCCTCATGAACATTAATGCTAAAATACTCAATAAAATACTGGCAAACCAAATCCAAGGACACATCAAAAAAAAAAAAAAACTCTACCAGCCGGGCGATAGTGGCGCATGCCTTTAATCCCAGCACTCGGGAGGCAGAGGCAGGCAGATCTCTGTGAGTTCGAGACCAGCCTGGTCTACAGAGCTAGTGCCAGGACAGGCTCCAAAGCCACAGAGAAACCCTGTCTCGAAAAAAAAAAAAAACTCTACCATGATTAAGTGGGCTTCATCCCAGAGATGCAGGGATGGTTCAACATATGAAAATCTGTCAAAGTAATCCACTATATAAATAAACTAAAACAGAAAAGGCATATGATCATCTCATTAGATGCTGAAAAGATACTCAACAAACTCTAACACCTTTCATGATAAAGGTATTGGAGAGATCAGGGATAAAAGGAATGCATCTAAACATAATTAAATCAATATAGAGAAAGTCTACAGCCAACATCAAATTAAATGGAGAGAAATGCAAAACGATTCCACTAAAATCAGGAACAAGACAAGGCTGCCCACTCTCTCCATATCTACTCAACATAGTTCTTGAAGTTCTGGCTAGAGAAATAAGACAACAAAAGGAGATCAAAGGGATATAAATTGAAAAGGTAGAAGTCAAACCTTTGCTATTTGCAGATGATATGATAGTATACATACGTGACCCCAAAATCTCTACCAGTGTCAGTGATGAACTCCTACAGGTGATAAATACTTTCATTTGTGTGGCAAGATACAAGATCAACTCAAAAAAAAAAAAACTCAGTAGCCCTTCTTTATGCAAATGATAAAGGACTGAGAAAGAAATCAGAGACACATAACATTTTACAATAGCCACAAATATAATAAAATATCTTGGGGTAATGCTAACCAAAGTAAGACCTGTATGAAAGGAACTTAAGTCTTTGAAGAAAGAAATTAAAGAAGATATCAGAAATTGGAAAGATCTTCCCAGCCTCATTTTATAAGCACTCTCTAGGCAATATGCTGGTCAGTTTTTATCAATTTGACACAAATGACAGTATCTGGGGAAGGAGTAGCCTCAGTTGAGAAATTATAACCTGACATCAGGTTGACTTGTGGGCAAGTCTATAGGGCTTGATAAATAGTTGATGTGGGGGAGTCCATCCCACTGTGGATAATCCCATCCCTGGTCAGTATAAGAACAAAAGCTCAGCAAGCCATGGAAGATAAGTCAGTAAGTACTTTCCTCCATGGTCTCTACTTCATTTCCTACCTTTAGGTTCTTGACTTGAGTTCTTGATTTGGCTTCCTTCAATATGGACTGTAACATGCAAGCCTTTATCACAGAAACAGAAAGCAAAACAGGAAAGATTAATTCTGAAAATAAATAGATATGGCTAACTTTAGACAAACTGACAACTTCCAGGTTTTCTTTCACTTACTTATTATTTTGGTGCTTGTAATTGAGAATTGCTATCTATTGCAAAGATTGTTATTTTCAAAATATTATAATATTTTAGCTAGCCATAGGCTGCCGTTTGCCCTACATTCTTGATACCTATGTCAAATTTGCTTTATTCATTAAGGATTTAAACAATATAATACTTTCCCAAACACTTCAGTTTTTTGTCTTCGCTCTGGTACCAACTTTATAAAATAATATATCTTTTTTAGCTGAACCCTTTTTTAAAAGACATGGAATTTACTAATCATGCTGGAGAACAAGTGAATTTGAATGAGAAAATGAAACTGAATGCAGAGTATGATATACTCAACTACTGGAACTTTCCAGAAGGTCTAGGACTTAAGGTAAAGGTTGGACAGTTTTCTCCATATGGTCCACTGGGTCAACAATTATCTTTATCTGAGGACATGATAGAATGGGCCACAGGAATCACAGAGGTAAGTTGGGTATAATTGTAATGCTATGAACTACACATATTAAAACAAACAAATCTTGATCAGTATCTTCTAACCAAAAAGCTATCTACAACGAATACTTTCTTGTAAAGGAAAGTAATTTCTTCCAATAGAGTCTCTCTTCACAAAAGGCTCCATCCCCACAAATTTCAGTTTCTTTTTTGTAAAATTTTTATATCATATTTCTTTGTTTGGGAACTTTTTATCTTATTGGTCTTTTGCTTTATATTTGTGTGTTTCGTGGGAGTTTTGTTTGTTTTCAGTTTTGTTTGCTTGTTTTGTAAACAGAGAGAAAGAAAAGGCATGGGGTTAAATGGAGGGGGAGATCTGAGAGGAACTTAAGGAAGAAGCATGATCAAAATATTTTGTGTGAAAAAGTCTTTTAATGTTTTTATACTTCAATACATATTTTTCTTCATTTTTTTGCCTGTAAGTTTTATGATTTTATGATATACTGATATTTTTAAGTTTTCTATATAAATTTTAAAAATATAAATATATAAAATATTATATGTCGTTTTTTGTGGACTCATATAAAATTTAGGCTACTTCTATTTCTGTGCAGAATGAAATAGGAATTTTAAATTGGTATTACATTGAATCTGTAAATAGTTTTTGGTAGAATGGTCATTTCTACAATATTAATTCTACCAGTTCTTGAGCATGTGATGTCCTAACATCTTTATGGGGGAGGATTCAATTACAATAACAAAGCGATTTGATGGAAATATTCATGTTAACTTGAAGTAGAAGACACTTTTGTATTTTCTTTTTTTCCTAACATGGTTCAGAGACAGCATCATCAGAGTACTGATTGGAGAAGATACACTTCACAGGTTTTAGAGCTAAGGGTGTCCATATTCCTTCAATAGTAAATTGAGGAAGGAATTGGAGAAATGGAAATAGAGAGTAAAGTAGGAATAAGAAGCACAGTGCATGGTTTAGGACCACGGATGATAGTGGAGGAAATATTTCATAGCAGTTCACCAAGGCAGCGGTAGGGGTGATTTCTGCTCAGGCAATGGTTTCCAGGATGCCAGGCAGGAATCTCAGCTCCAAGTTCCTCTACCTCATTTCAGCTCCCATCTGCTCACCCAGTTTACTCCACCCATCAATCCACTCATGGCTAGCAAACGGGGTTGACATGTTCCAGCTGCTGTTTTCTAGTGTCCATGACCAACTGCCCCTCATTGACAGATGCTTTTGTCGTTGGCCTGATGCGAGCAAGATGGTGAAACACACAGCTTGACTGTTCCTTTGAAACAAAGGTGCCATGTAGGCTAATTTCTTTTTCATTCAATTCTTTCTCTGCTAAAGTAGAGTCTAGTTGGTCTTTACTATGACTCTTGTGACTCTTGTCTTTTACTGAATCTTGTAAAGGCAGCTTTTAATCCATTATCATACACAGCAATCCCTTGAACCAAGAATGTGTTTTTTAAATTTTATACTTCCAATTTAAGGAAGAGAATTTTCTTATATACTGTATGGAACTAGAACGTGTTCATTTACCAATATGCATCTAAATGCTCACACATTTCATATGAAAATACACACACCATCTGAAGGGGTTCTCATTACTGACAGATCTTTAGGTTGAATTTGGATGATTCAAAGACTCATAGCTGTTACTTTGGTGGGATAAGGCACTATGGTGTTGTTTGTGGCAGTAGAAGACAATCACCTCATGCCAGCAAAACAACTGGTAGGATGAGTCCATTGTCCCAGTACAGCTTCCAATGGCAAGCTTCCAATCACTTTCTCACCTTTGAAAAAATTATATTGTTTTTATTTTCACTGTTTATATGCACATGGAGGAAGGAACTTTTATCTGCATGATGAGTGCAGGTGCCTATGGAGGCCAAAAGAGGCTGTTGGATCCTTTGGAGCTGGAGTTAAAGGCAGCTTTGAGCCATGTAATGTAATTCATGACCTCTGCAAGAGCATCCCATGCTGTTAATACAGAACCATTTCTCCACCCCAATACCTCTCCACTTAAAGACTTCACCATGTCTCAGCAGCACCATAGGCTGAAGGTCATCACCGTTAAGGGGGTGTGTGGTGTCAAAGCTACAGCAACATCCAATCAATTTATGGATACAAAAAATATGTTCACTAATTATCCAGTTCTATGAATAATGTGCTCACTATAGTAGTAGGTATAATTCAGATTTTGAAGTATAACTTGCTCACATCTGATTTTCTTCAGACTCCCCAGTCTGTCTGCAGTGAAAGTTGTAGTCCTGGATTCAGAAAATCCCTCACAGAAGGAAATGTGGCTTGTTGTTTTGACTGCATTCTGTGTCCAGAGAATGAGATTTCAAACAAGACAGGTAAGTGTGTCTTACGGAGAAATTCTCTACTTTTAATTAACAGTCTTTTTACGACAATTCTAGGCATCTGAACACTGATTCTTACATTTGTTCTTCAAACACTTTACACACTCCCTAGCCCAAGATGTTTATTAATAAGAAAAAGAATATTAAGCAAAGTGTAGAGATACACACCTTCTCACTCAGGAGAGAGAGGCAGGCCAACTTCTATGTGGTTACAACCAGCCTGTTCTACATAACAAGTTCCAGGACAGTCATAGCTACCTAATGAAAAATACTACGGGACAATTGTTTGTACCTTGTCAATTGTATTTTATTAAAACGCTGATTGGCCAATAGCCAGGCAGGAAGCATAGATGGGGTTACCAGGCAGGATGTAGAGGCAAGGCAATGAAAGCAAACAAGATGTGACAGCCTCACCGAAAAAGGTACCAAGCCACGTGACTAATATAGACAAGAGTTAAGGGCCCTCGTAAGTTAAAAGAATTAGTTAAGAAGAAGGTGAGCTAATAGGCCAATCAGTTTATAACTAATGTAGACCTCTGTGTGATTTCTTTGAGACTTAACGACTGAGGGAACTGGGCAGGACAGAAGCTTCAGACATCAGAAAACTGCTTCAAAACTCATTTTAATACCAAATAAATTTCCTTCGCATTGGTGTTTTTGAAGCCAATCACAGGGCTAAGGGGACTGAAGCCTATGTGTATCCGTGATCTTCTCTGTGTCGTCTGAGATGGTGTGCAGCACACATGGAATGACTAGACTGTCTAACACTCACATTCGTGCACTGGCCTTTGCAGGTTTGAGTGCACAAAAGGTGATTAGCGAAGTGATTTGAAGCTAAAAGTAGTTGAAATTCCTCTCTGCTTCTTTACACACTGGAAAGAGCAGGCAGGGCATTTGAAATGAGCTAGACAAAGTTTGTTTACAAATTCTTCACCACCTTGAAATGTTCCCCTACTGGGTGTGTCTCCAGATACCTCTGAAAATGGGCAAGGGGTGACAGATCTTCACAGACCTGTGCTGGGAGAGAGGAGCATAACAAACATGATCAGCCAACCTCATTCCAGGAGTCCTCACACTTCATTCCTAGCTTACCACATAGGCAGCCCTCTACTCCCCCACACTCAGAGAGGTTTCATCCATTTTCAAGGGAAGCACTTTCCGCCTCATTCTGCAAGTCTGAGTCCCCCACACTATAACTCTTAACAGGTTTATGTCAGAGGTGCACCCCAGAACCAAGATTGTCATTTGAGTGACACCCACTGACCATTCTAGAAATAAGAAAAGGCAGATATTTCTGACCCTAGAGAAGCTCAGACAATAGAACCTCTCTCAGCCAGCTCATGATACTGCACATTAAGAATCTGCAGAGCAACACAGAGGTCTCTTCCTCTAAATGACCCTGATTAGCAGGTTAAGTGTCTTGTCTTTTGAGACTGTAGTCTGAAGAGGGGGCTAGATTCTACTCCAATAGAGCTCTCTCTCTCTCTCTCTCTCTCTCTCTCTCATAGAGCGTTCTCTCTCTCTCTCTCTCCTCTCTCACTCCTCTCCTCTCCCCCATAACCCACTCCTGAATTAATATTGTTCTAGGTACACTTTTATGACCATTTAGCTGTGTAAAACTGGGTTGTGCCAGGTTGGTGCTTTCTTGTTGAATCCCAGAGCTTATATATAGTTGTCCCTGTTAACATACAACCAGCAATGTCATTTCAGTTCCATCTTGTGGGAAAATAGGAAAGAACTCTGCTTCTTTTCTACTATAGTTCCTCTTTTATGAAGTTCTTTAAGCCTTTAAGAATGAAATAAAAGAAACTCATCATTACTGCCTACTTATAGTTGATAAACATTATAGAAGTTACCATATTAATGATTCTTGAAATCTAGTATTGTGAATATAAGTAGAAATGGCAGAGTATGGCATACTCCCAACTCATTTAGTATTGAAATTCCAAGTGATGGAACATGATGTAGACTCAAGGAACCAGGAGACAAAGGTAGAAGGATGATTTCAGTCTAAAAGTTTAAAACTAGCATGGGCAACATGGTGAGACATGTCTTTGAAACAGTTTTAAAATGGCTTCATGAAAAAGCCATTGGGAAATGCCAATATCAATAAACACACTAACTCATAAGGGTGAGTTATCATGGGGTCCCACCCCAAAGAACTGGTGGCAAGGCAACTGGTGACCGCTGAAAGGAGGATTGGTCTCCTCCTGAGGATGAAGCTAATTACCTGTCTAATGCAAAATGGTCAGCCTTGAAACCATGTACACAGACAAGGAAAATGGACTTGGCAGGTTGTATTTGTGTGTGTGTTCATGAATGTGTAAATATGTAAATGTATGCATTGTGTGTGTGTGCACACATATGTGTATATGTGTGTGTGTGATTGATGGGGGAAAGAGGCTATCCATGTGAGAGTCTGGGTACATGGGGGGAATTGGGTGCAGGAACATGGGAGTGAGTGAAGGGAAGAAAAGGAAGAGGATAAGCAATACAATTATGCTGTAATTTAAAATGCAAAAACATTTAGTATTTTTATTTTTTTATTATTTATTTATTTAATAAAGATTTCTGTCTCTTCCCCGCCACCGCCTCCCATATCCCTCTGCCAATCAACTCCCCCTCTCTCATTAGCCCGAAGAGCAGACCCGGTTCCCTGCCCTGTGGGGAGTCCAAGGACCTCCCACCTCCTTCCAGGTCTATTAAGGTGAACATACAAACAGCCTAGGCTCCCCCAAAGCCAGTACGTGCAGTAGGATCAAAACCCAGTGCCATTGTCTTGACTTCTCAGCTGTCCTCATTGTCCGCTATGTTCAGTGGTCCGTTTTATCTCATGCTTCTTCAGACCCAGTCCAGCTGGCCTTGGTGGGTTCCCAAAAGAACATCCCCATTGTCTCGGTGTGTGAGTGCACCCCTCGCGGTCCTGAGTTCCTTGCTCGTGGCTCTCTCTCCTTCTGCTCCTGATTTGGACGTTGGGATTGTAGTCCGGTGTTCCAATGTGGGACTCTGTCTCTGGCTCCTTTCATCGCCTGATGAAGGTTAATATCCAGGAGGATGATTATATGTTTTTCTTTGGGTTATCCTGAGTGAGGTAAGCCAGACCCAAAAAGAGGAACATGGGATGTACTCACTCATATTTGGCACTCATATTTGGTTTCTAGCCATAAATAAAGGACATTGAGCCTATAATTCGTGATCCTAGAGAAGCTAAATAAGAAGGTGAACCCAAAGAAAAACATTTAGTATTTTTAAATGAGGGTTTAAGAGAGTGGTCATAGTTAAAAACACTTGCTTGCTTTTTCAGAGGACCCAAATTTATTTCCTAACACTCATATCAGGTAGTTCACAACTGCCTATAAAAGTCTAGGTTCATGATCAAATGTCACTGGTCCTCATGGGCACTCATGTACATATTGCCCATATGCAAATATACATTCCTTATATATATTTTTACAATTTTTATTGATTTTATTGAGCTACACATTTTTCTCTGCTTCCCTCCCTTCTACCCTCTCCATTAAACTTTTTTAATTTACTATTTTTTTTAAAAAAGGGGGGGGGGATAATTATCTCCCAGGGAATTGAGCTAAGGTTGTGGGCTTGTTGGCAAGCCCCTTTGCTCAGTGAGCCATATTGAAAGCCCTCTAATGTATTTTTTTAAAGTCTTTGATGAGTGGATTTGGGCATTTAGCTCCATTGGTAGAGTGTTTGCCTAGGTTTCAGTTCCAAAACTGTATGTGCTGTGTTTGGTGATTCACGCATACTTCCAACACTTGGGAGAAGAAGGGAAGAGGATCAGACATCCAAGTTTATCCTCAGCAACACAGTAACTACAAGAGACTATCTCAAAAGAAAGTATTTTATTAGTGTATATTTGGTGTAAAATAAAATGGGTGTTATGAATAGTTGTTCACATATAACATTCAATTTGACTATATTTACATCCACATCCTACCTTGTCCCTCTCCTTCCTTCTAGAAGTTCTTCTTCTGTCCAAGAAGTCTAATCTGTGTGTGTACATGTGTGTGAATATGCATGCATGCATCTGTGTGTGTGTGTGTGTGTGTGTGTGTGTGTGTGTGTGTGTGTAAACCTAGATTACAATAATGAAAGAAAGAACACAAAGATTGTCTTTGGAAACCTAAATAATTTCATTTAATAAGATAGTTTCTACAACCATATATAATTCTAGTTCTGGGAAATCTTATGCCCTCTAAAGACACCAGCTATACACATGGTACAGGCAAAACACCCATACACATAAAATAGATGAATCTACATGAAAAAAATAAATAATAAAATGTATTTTACTATAATTATGTTATAAAGGGCGCACAAGTCTTGTTCACTGTTCCTTCGCTGAGGGAACATTGTGACTACAGCAACTTTTATAAAGGAAGCATGTTAGTTGAAGCCAGCTTATATTTTCAGAGGTTTACTCCATTATAACCATGGCAGGAAACATGGTAGCACACCAGCAGACATGGTGCAGTCAGAGTAGCTGAGGGCTATACATCAGGATCTGCAGACAGCAGGAAGAGAGCCACCAGGACTGGCTTTGGCTTTTGAAAGCTCAAAGCCCATCCCCAGGACATATTTCTTCTAACAAGGCCATACCTACTCCAACAAGGGCTCTCCTCCACTTCTTTCTCAAGTAGGACCACTCTCTAATGACTAACCATTCAAGCCTATAGGACCATTCTTTTTCAAACCACCACATTCTACTACCTGCCTTCCTATAGGAATGTAGCCATATTTTAATATAAAATGCATTTACTCTATTTTTTAATTTTTTATTGATTTTATTGATCTATACATTTTTCTCTGTTCCCCTCCCTTTCTCTCTCCTCCCCTTGTACCCTCTCCCATGGTCTCCATGTTCTCAATTTACTCAGGAGATCTTGTCTTTTTCAGCTTTCCATGTTTATTAGATCCATGTATGTCTGTCTTACTTAGGGTCCTCATTATTGTCTAGGTTCTCTGTAATTATATAGTATAGGCTGGTTTTCTTGATTTATGTCTAAAAGCCATTAATGAATAAGGACATATTATATTTGTCTTTCTGGGTCTGAGTTACCTGATTCAATATGACATTTTCTAGTTCTATCCATTTGCCTAGAAATTTTCAGATGTCATTTTTTTCTGCTATGTAGTACTCCTTGTGTAACTATACCACATTTTCCTTATCAGTTCTTCAGTTGAGGAGCATTTAGGTTGTTTCCAGGATCTAGCTATGGCAAACAATTATGCTATGAACATAGTTGAGCACATGTCCTTGTGGTACTATTGAGTATCTTTTGGGTATATATTCAAAAGTGGTATTGGTGGGTCTTAAAAAAGGTTGTTTCCTAATTTTTTGAGAAGTTGCCATACTGATATCCAAAGGGGCTGTACCAGTTTGCTCTTCTACCAGCAATGCAGGAGTGTTCCCTTTACCCCAGATCCATTCCAGTATAAGGTGTCATCAGTGATTTTTGATCTTGGCCATTCTTACTGGTGTAAGATGGAATCTCAGACTTGTTTTGGTTTGCCTTTCCTGATGGCTAAGGATGTTGAGCATTTCCTTAAGTGTCTTTCAGCCATTTTAGATTCCTCTGTTGAGAGTTTTCTGTTTAGGTCTGTACCTAGTTGTTTTACTAGATTGTTTGTTCTTTTGATGACTGTTTCTTGAGTTCTTCTTATATTTTGGAGATCAAACCTCTGTTTGTTGTGGGGTTTGTGAAGAGCTTTCCCCATTCTGTAGGCTGCTGTTTTGTCTTGTTGACCATGTTCTTTGCTTTACAGAAGCTTTTCAGTTTCAGGAGGTGACATTTATTTTTTTTAATTTATTTATTTATTGAGGATTTCTGCCTCCTCCCCGCCACCGCCTCCCATTTCCCTCCCCCTCCCCTGATTAAGTCCCTCTCCCTCATCAGCTTGAAGAGCCA
>NW_004949113.1:70948-80250 GCF_000317375.1 Microtus ochrogaster
CTATGTTCAGCAAGTCCGGTTTTATCCCATGCTTTTTCAGACTCAGGCCAGCTGGCCTTGGTGAATTCCCGAAAGAACATCCCCATTGTCTCGGAATGTGGGTGTACCAGGAGGTGACATTTATTAATTGTTCCTCTCAGCATCTGTGCGACTGGGTTATACTTAGGAAGTGATCTCCCGTGTTAATGCATTCAAGTATACTTCCCACTTTCTGTTCTATGAAGTTCAGTGTGGTTGGTTTTATTTTGAGGTGTTTGATCCATTTGGACTTGAGTTTTGTGCATGGTGATAGATATGGGTCTATTTTCATTGTTCTATTTGTTGATATACAGTTTTGCTAGCACCATATGTTCAATATACTTTCATATTCCATTTTACATTTTTTACTTCTTTGTCAAAATTCAGTTGTTCATAGGTGTGTATATAATGTCCTAAGTCACAAAACAATCCCATACCAGTTTAGAATTATGGATAATACAAGGGTTGTTTATTTAAGGGGAAAACTTGCAGATTACTGTTCTAGATAACAGTCCTCTGAGCAAACAGGAACAGAGTCTAGCATCTGGAAGTAGGAGCCAGAAGCAAAAGACCAGGCATATGATTACTGCTGCTTTTTACATATAAGAGACCATGCCCAAGTGGGCTGGTATCTTAAAGGCTATTGGTTGAATGAGCAGAATGTGCTCCCATAGCACTTCCTCCTTTTGTTTAAGAGAGTTCCAAACCCAATACAAAACTATATACACTAGGAACAAATATCAAGTATAATTGGAATTACAACTAGCATAAACAATTTTAAGCAAGTAGTATATGCTAAAGATTTTAATAAACATTCTATCCTATGAACTCTAAGTCTTGTATAGGAAACAGCTTGGCTAGATTATAAGAGTACAGTAACTATGACTATCTAATCTTCAACCCTGTCAAACCCCCTGAGAAGGGAGATAATATTACTTGAGCAGACAGGAAGTACAATAAAGTAGTTTCCAAAGCGGGCAATTAGCTAACTGAGCAATCACCCAACGTGGAATCAACCAACTCTGGGTAAGGCCTAGAGTAACAGACCATTTTCAGAGGCAGGAAATTTTTCAAAACTGTCTTACCCTGTCTTGGCAAGATTTGACAGTCCTGCTTATCTATTTATGGATACTATGTAACTTGTCAGTGGTTGAGGCATTATTAGTTCCTTGCCCAAAGGTCAGTTTTGAAAAAAAAAAAAAAAAAACTCCAAGTGGAATGTCTTTGATTCTCTTGGGAATAGATTGGTGCTGTCAGAAGCAATCATGTCTCATGTCAACAGAAACCTAAATTATTTAAATACCATGTTCCACAGATCCTTGAAGTGGTTGAAGATTACCTACCTAGACAGCATACAATCTCTATGTATCTAAAGAACCTAATTGATCTGACTGTATGTACAACAAACATGAACAACTATTGACCTATAATAATTAATACCTGTATAACTTAAAGAATAAAACTTCATGTCAGAATATTAAATAATCTATAAACAAATGCACAACAAATGTGAACAATGACTCAAAATGTAAACAATCTATAAGTGTCTTGATCAGAGGTATAAGTAACATATAATGCATAATGAAAATAAATCCTAAAAGTTGTATCAATATACAAAATGTTCTAAACATAGGTAGAAACATGCATATATACAATCTGACAAAATAATTTTGCATAGATGTACAAATGTAAACAAAAGAAACAAATATAATTTAAACTTGTATCAATATACAAAAAATATACCAATGTAAATTATCCATAAATAATAGCTCATGAGTATTCACTCTATTACCCACTATTACTATCCACAACCTCTTTTTGAACAAACATAGTTTTCACCCCAACCCTCTATCTAGTACAAGTAATAATCAACAACCCATAAACAGTGTTCCCAACCCTATGAACAAACTTTTTGGGGATGGGGCATCAGGGTGAAGTGCTATGGGACAATGGTTTGTACCTGTCAATTGTATTTTTATAAAATGCTGATTGGCCAGTAGCCAGGCAGGAAGTAGAGTCAGGGAAATGAGAACTCTGGGAAGAAGGAAGTCCTAGTCTTCCCTTGTGACCCAGCCACAGAAGAAGCAAAATGTGACAGCCTTGCCGAATAAGGTACCAAGCCATAGGGCTAACATGGACAAGAATAATGTTATAAGAGTTAAAAATAAGTCTAAGCTAATAAGCCAATCAGTTTATAATGAATGTCGAACTCTGTGTGATTTCTTTGGGACTTAACGACTGCAGGAATCAGGCAGGACAGAAACCTCAGACAACAATTGGCGTCCACGTGTACAACTGCATCCACAAATCCTAAGAGAGCTTGGGAAGTAATACTACAGAAAAGAATAGAGTTGAGCATGACTTATTGATAGCAGTAGTTTCTCTGGTGGGCTCTGCTTGCTAGAGGCAAGCACTCTCATTTAAGAGAGACTTCCTAACTCAGCTTTAGCTGTAAAACCTTACAGCTTTGTTAAAAGGTCGTGCCACAAAACACTTAAATGGTGTTGATAAAAAGTTGACCATATGCTTTTTGGTTTTCAGCCATAGCAGGAAAAAAGCCATGCTATTTTAAATGCTGTCTTTCTGGGCTGTCCTGCCAGTACAAAATCTGACTCTGTCAGGCAGGAGGTCTAGCTACAGAGCATTTGAAAGTGGTTTTTGAGCAGAGTGCTGAAGCTTGCTTGGTGTCAGGGACCTTGAAATGCCATAGAGTTGTAGCAATATACATGATTACAGCTGGTACCTCCACCATGAGGCTGGAATCTCAGAAAGCTAAGCAATGGGCTGGATCCAGCTGTCAAAGCCATACCTTTAATCCTAGCCATATTGCCTAGCAAATTAAAGACTCATGTGGTCAGAAAAAGAGAGATATACAGTAAAGAGAGATTGAAAGACAAAGAAAACCTCTAAATGTTTTACAGTATGTTGAAAATATGTGCAGGCTTGGGAGGGAAAAGAAAAAGGTTAAAGTCCTTAAAATAAAAAAGAAAGAAAGAGAGTAGTTAAGAGTGGTGGCACACACCTTTAATCCCAGCACTTGGGAGACAGAGGCAGACAGAGCTCTGTGAGTTCAAGGACAGCCTGGTCTACAGAGGGAATTCTAGGACAGAAATGATACACAGAGAACCTGTCTCAAAAAGCCAAAAACTTAAAAATAAAAATAAACAAAATAGAGTTTAAAATAAAGTCATGTAAAGATGGAAAACACACAGAGAATCTGGATACTGTATGGTATTATACTCTCTTTGAATTGTTTGAATGCTGAGGAAGGAGCAACAACTGCTAAAAGATATTCATATATAAATGCTGCTGAATTAATCAAGATAGGTATTTTGAAAAACATAGCGGACAATGAGGACTACTGAAAACTCAAGAACAATGGCAATGGGTTTTTTATCCTACTGCACGTGCTGGCTTTGGGGGGGCCTGGGCAGTTTGGATGCTCAACTTACTGAACCTGGATGGAGGTGGGCGGTCCTTGGACTTCCCACAGGTCAGGGAGCCCTGATGGCTCTTCGGGCTGATGGGGGAGAGGGACTTGATGGGGGGGGCGGTGGCGAGGAGGAGGCAGAAATCCTCAATAAATAAATAAATTTAAAAAAAAGGAAAATACCTTGACTTCAAAATTGAAGTCAAAAGATATATTACTTTGGAAAAGAGGTTTTTCTTTTGTTTCCACAGAAAATGAGAGGATATGGGTTCATGCTAAGTTAAGAAAAATCAGATTTTATCAAAGAACACCACCTGAGAAATCTCTGATAGGAATGGATGGCCCAGATGTCTGAGTTCTACTTCCAGAACAGATTCAAGATTGCTACCTGAGATGATCAAGCCTCACAGGATAGTCCAGTCATGACTTGATGACAATTATAAATTTTCTTTAGGTCCCTATAAGATTATCAGAGGTCCCAAACAGCAGGAAGTAGCCTGGAAAACTATGCCTACATTCCCAAAAAATGGACTATGGATACTTTCCTTAGTTTAGAATGCTGTTTACAAGATGTTATGCATAATATTCAGGAGAAAAGCTAAACAAAGGATATTAGATTCAGAGTTATGGGTTTTTTTTAAAAAAAAAATGGGAGGGTACTATGGGATAATGGTTTGTACCCTGTCAAATGCTGATTGGCCAGTGGCAAGGCAGGAAGTATATGTGGTACAACCAGGAAGTAGAGGAAGTGCAATGAGAATTTGGGGAAAAAGGAAGTCCTAGTCTGCAGTCATGACCCAGCCACAGAAGAAGCAAGATGTGACTTCTTTGCTGAATAAGGTATCAAGCCACGTGACTAACATAGACAAGACTAACAGGCTAATATAAATTATAAGAGATAATGGGCCGGGGGGCTGGAGAGATGGCTCAGTGGTTAAGAGCATTGCCTGCTCTTCCAAAGGTCCTGAGTTCAATTCCCAGCAACCACATGGTGGCTCACAACCATCTGTAAAGAGGTCTTGTGCCCTCTTCTGGCCTTCAGGCATACAGACAGAATATTGTATATATAATAAATAAATAATTTTTTTTAAAAAAAAAAGAGATAATGGGCCAATCAGTTTATAACTAATATAGGACTCTGTGTGATTTCTTTGGGACTTAACAACTGCAGGAATCAGACAGGACAGAAACCTCAGACAACAGGTGGATTAATATCATAGTCTTCATGTGTTTCCATTGATCTGCCTGTCTATTTTTATGCCAATACCAGGCTGTTTTCAGTACTGTAGCTTTGTAGTAAAATTTGAAGTCGGGGATTGTGATGCCTCCAGAAGTTCCATTACTGTAAAGGATTATTTTGGCTATCCTGGATTTGTTGCCCTTCCATATAAAGTTGAATACTGTTCTTCAAGGTGTGAAGAATTTTGCTGGAATTTTGATGGGCATTGCATTAAATTTGTAGATTACTTTTGGTACAATTGGCATTTTTACTACATTAATTCTACCTACCCAACAGCATGGGAGATCCTTCCATTTTCTGTTGTCTTCTTCAATTTCTCTCTTCAAAGATTTAAAGTTCTTGTCATATTGTTCTTTCACTTATTTAGTTAGAGTTACTCCAAGATACTTTATGCTATTTGTAGCTATTATAAAGTGTGATGTTTCTCTGATTTTTTTTCTTGGCCCATTTATTATCTGTTTAAAGGAGGGATACTGATTTCTTTTTGAGTTAACTTGTATCCTGCTACATTACTGAAAGTGTTCATAAGTTGGTAGTGGTTCCTTGGTAGAATTTTTGGTTGCTTATATAAACTATCATACCTAATTTCCAAATATCAAGAGGTTGATTTCTTTTTGTTTTTGTTTTTTGATTTGTGTTTCCTTAATCTCCTTTTGTTTTCTTATTGCTCTAGCTAGGACCTCAAGAACTATCTTGAATAGATATGGAGAGAGTGAACTGCCTTGTCTTGTTCCTGATTTCTGTGGGATAACTGAGTTTCTGCCCATTTAGTTAAATGTTGGCTGTTGGTTACCTCTATATTGCCTTTATTATGTTTAGATATGTTCCTTTTATCCCTGCTCTCTCCAAGACTTTTATCATGAAGGGATGTTGTATTTTGTCAAAGGCTTTCTCAGTATTAAATGAGATGATCATGTGGTTTTTATTATTTTATTATTTTTATTAGTTTATATGGTGGATTATGTTGACAGGTTTTCATATGTTGATTAATCCCTGCATACCTGGAATGATGGCTACTTTATCATGGTGAATGATTTTTCTGCTAGGTTCTTCTGTTCAATTTGCCAGTATTTTATTGAGTTTTTTGCATCACTGTTCATGAGTGAGGTTGGTATGTAATTCTCTTTCTTAGTAATGGCTTTGTGAGGTTTGAGTAATTGTAGCCTCATAAAAAGAGTTTTATAATGTTTCTTCTGTTTCTGTTGTGTTGAACATTTTAAGGAGTATTGGTATTGGTATTAGTTCTTTGAAAATCTTTCAGAATTCTGAGCTGAAACCATCGGGTCTTGGGGTTTTTGTTTGGTTGGTTGAGAGATTTTTGATAACTGTTTCTACTTTTTTAGCAGCTATAGGTCTATTTAATTTTATTATCTTGTCTTTACTTAATTTTGATAAGTGATATTTATCCAGAAAGTTGTCAATTTCCTTTATGTTTTAATTTTGTGGAGTACAGGTTTTCAAAATATGACCTAATGATTCTTGGGATTTCCTCCATGTCTGTTTTATGTCCTCCTTTTCATTTCTGAGTTTGATAATTTGGACATTCTCTGCCTTTAGGTCAGTTTGGATAAAGGTATATCTATTTTCTTGATTTTCTCAAAGAACCAACTCTTTGTCTCATTGATTCTTTGTACTGTTTTCTTTGTCTCTATTTTATTGGTTTCAACTCTCAATTTGACTATTTCCTGCCATCTAGTTCTCCTGGGTTAGTTTACTTCTTTTTGTTATAGAATTTTGAAGTGCTCTGTTAATTCCCTGGTGTGGGATTTTTCCATCTTTTTATGTAGGCATTTGGTGCAATGAACTTTCCTCTTAAAACACTGTTTTCACTGTGTCCCATAAATTTGGGTATGTTTGTGATCATTTTCATTGAATTTTAGGAAGTCTTTAATCTCTTCCTTTATTTCTTCCTTAACCCATTGGTGAATCAAATGAGCATTATTTAATTTCCATGTGTTTATGCATTTTCTGGAATTACTGGAATGATTGTTGCTGTTGAATTCTAACTTTAAACCATGGTGATTCGATAAGATATGTGAGCTTATTCCAAATTTCATTTCTGTTTTAAGTTTGCTTTGTTACCTAGCATGTGCTCAGTTTTTGAGAAGGTTCCATGAGGTGCTGAGAAGGTATATTCTTTTATGTTTGGATGGAATGTTCTATAAATGTCTGTTAAGTCAATTTGATGCATAACATCTGTTAATTCCTTATTTCTATGCTAATTTTCTGCCTGACAGACCTGTCCAGTGGTGAGAGTAGGGTGCTAAAGTCTCCCACTATTAGTGTATGGGATTTAATGTGTGATTTAAGTTTTAGAAGTTTTTCTTTTACATATAAGGATAAACTTGTATTGGAGGCATAGATGTTCAGTACTGAGATTTCCTCTTGAAAGATTTTTCCTGTGACTAATATGAAATGTCGTCTTTGTCTCTTTTGATTGATTTTAGTTTGAAGCCTATTTTTTTACATATTATGATAGCTACACCAACTTGTTTCTTTGGTCCATTTGATTAAAAAAGTTTTTTCCAACCTTTTACTCTGAAGCAACATCTGTCTTTGAGGTTGAGGTGTGTTTCTTGTATGCAGCAGAAGGATGAATTCTGTTTTCATATCCAATCTGTTAGCCTGAGTAGTTTTATAGGTGAGTTGAGTCCATTTATATTAAGGTATATTGATGACTAATGATAGTGAGCACCTGTTATTTTAGTTTTCATTGTTGGTGATGTTATTGTGTTTGTTTTACCCCTCTTTGGGATTTTCTGCTATGTTACTGTCTGTGTGTTTTTTGATGTAGTAAACTTCCTTGGGTTGGAGATTTTCTTCTAGTCTGAGCTGACATCCATGGTCTCTTAATGTCTGCATAACACTTGACCAGGACCATCTGGCTTTCATTGTTTCCATTAAGAGGTCAGGTGTAATTCTTATCGTTCTGCCTTTGAATGTTACTTGGCCTTTTCCTTTTGCAGCTCTTAATATGCTTTCTTTACTCTGTATGTTTTAGTGTTTTGATTATTATATGACAAGGAAACTTTTTTGATCTAGTCTATTTGGTGTTCTGTAAGTTTCTTGTATCTTTATAGGCATATCTTTCTGTAGTTTGGGCAAGTTTTCTTCTATGCTTCTATGGTGGGAAGCACGGTGGCATTCCGACACACATTGTGCTACAGAGGTAGCTAAGAGTTATTCATTTTGATCTGCAGGCAGCAAGAAAAGAACTGAGTGAAAAGTGTCGAGATTTCAAAGCCCAACCCCTAGTGACACACTTCCTCTAATCAATCTATGGCTATTCTAACAAGGTCATACCGCCTAATAGTACCACTCTCTATGGACTATGGAAAGAACATTTTTATTTAAACCAACACAATCTCCTTGAGCTCTGGAATTAGCTTCTTTATACTTCATGGTGCTCTTTTTCCCTCAAACTGTACATATTATACTTTTCCATGCTCAGCTTGCTCCTTTTTATTGTGCATAAGAGTGATCACTAATAACCATGTAACACACTCATTTTTAAGCTGTCTTGAAATAACCTCTTCCAGGGTCATTAATCCAAAACTCTTCGATTTAGCATCAGGTAGACTTTTGGGGAAAATCAGAAGATACCCAATTCTTCTGCAAAATACGAGAAAAATCTCTAAGCTATTTGTTCATATTCTTTTCCTCTGAAACCTCTTGAGATGGGCCATCAAATCTACACTGTTTGCATCACCACTGCCTTCTATTAGACAGAAAAACATAACCAGAGAAGTCAGTTCACTGGGTAGCTCCATTTGACCCCCATATCTAAAAATACCATTACAAGGAAAGAACTTGAGAAACTTTTTCATAACTCACTAAACTTATATTGAGAGAGAGAGAGAAAGACAGAGACAGAGAGAGAGACAGAGAGAGAGAGTGTCCAGGAGTGTGTGTGTGTGTGTGTGTGTGTGTGTCCAGGAGTGTGGGTGTGCACGTGTCATGGTGCACAGATGGAATTGGAGAGTCAGTCATCACCCACACTCTGCCTGAGATCACATTTCTTCACAGATGCATTAGCCAGGCCAGATGCCCCATGAGCTCCTGGAAAATATTGTCTGTCTCTCATCTTATAGCAGGGGTGAACTGGGATTATGGATGTTTGTGCTACACCATTAAGTTTTTATGTGGGACCTGGGAATCAAGACTCAAATCATCAGGCTTGAGCAACAATTTTTTTACCCAGTGAATCAGCTCTCCACAGCCCAGGAAATATTTCATGTGAATTCAATATTGTGACCAAATTGAAGATGTATATTGTAAGTAAGTATATAAGTTTCATGAAAGGGGAAATAATGATATCAGAATCTTCAAAACAGCACACAATTGATTTAGGAGGAGAAACTTTAGCTTTGTTCATGCCACATTGCAGAAAATACATGGTAGTAATATTATTCCCCATAAAGCATTCTTTCATTTGATGTCTGAAGTAACAAGGGATATCTATTAGGCTAAACTACTCAAGTGAGTGGATAAAGTGGACAAAAGAAAACTAACCTGAAATAACAAATATACATGCTTTCACCAGATGCAGATCAGTGTGTGAAGTGTCTAGATCATCAATATGCCAACACAGACCGAAACCATTGCCTCCAGAAA